>NW_020190467.1:0-74692 GCF_002263795.3 Bos taurus
GGCCAGAATACTGGAGTGGGTAGCCTTTCCCTCCTCCAGGGGATGTTCCCAACCCAGGGATTGAACCCACGTTTCCCACATTGCAGGCGGATTCTTTACCAAGTGAGCCACAAGGGAAGTCCAAGAATACAGGGGTGGGTAGCCTATCCCTTCTCCAGCAGATCTTCCCAACCCAGGAATGCAACTGGGGTCTCCTGCATTGCTGGTGGATTCTTTACCACCTGAGCTCTCAGGCAACTCCAAGAATCAGATAAAGAATTTATCACTGTTAGTAGGCAAGAATAAGAACACACACAGATATACACCTTGCTACTTTTCCTACCTCCTTTCTGATTAAACAGATCTAAACACACACACACACACACACACACACACACACGCACACGCACACGACAGCACATGCACACACACAGTAATTTAGGTCAGGCCTGCGTGCCTCTTGTTGACTCCTCCAAATTCACCACCTAACCCCCACCTTAATGTCCACTTCCTTGACTTCTTCACTGTTCCTGGCAGGCACAGTTCACAGAGGGGAGCCTTTGTTTTAGGCGTCTTCTCTGCCTGCGAGTTCATCCCAAGACTTGCTTATTCATTCACTTCTTCTGAGGCCTGCTCAAGGTAAACTTTATAGATAAGCCACCGTTCATTATGCTATTAAAACCTCTCACTCTAGATCCCAAGTGACTAGTGCCTAACACCTGTTAGCTGCTAAATAAATATTCGCTGTTTTTGTTGTTCACTCGCTCAGTCATATCCAACTCTTTGTGACCCCCATGGACTTTCAGCACCCCAGGCTTCCCTGTCCCTCACTATTCCCAGAGTTTGCCAAGTTGCCCATGTCCATTGCATCGGTGATGCTGTCCAGCCATCTCATCCTCTGATGTCTCTTCTCCTGCTGCCCTCAATCTTGCCCAGCATCACAGTCTTTTCCAATGAGTTGTCTGTTCGCATGAGATGACCAAAACATTGGAGCTGAGCTTTAGCTTCAGTATCAGTCCTTTCAGTGAAAATTCAGGGTTGATCTCCCTTAGATTCACTGGTTTGGTCTCCTTGCTGTCCAAGGGACTTTCAGGAGTCTTCTCCAGCACCACAGTTTGAAGTATCAATTCATTGGGCATTCTTCCTTCTTTACAGTCCAGCGCTCACAACTATACATGACCACTGTGAAGACCATAAGTATTTATTGAATAAATTTAATGAAAGAGTTGAATATTTATATTGTCATGAGCAAATAATGATTTTAAAACTAAGGTCAATATGTCTCTGGCCATTTTCGTGTGGCCAATTGTATCTTCTTTTGTCAGTCATATAAGAGTTTTTAATATGTCTCAGCTGATTGATCATTTGCAATAGAGGTCAAAATTGCAATTATTTAACCACAAGATTGCTTATGGAGGGCAATAAAACAGAAAATTGATACTGTTTGATCTTTTTCACCAGTTGTTCCTTTATGGAAGCTTACCTTTTGTAAATGAAAATGTAATACTAAACCACTTTGACATTTTCCTTAATGTGCACAAAAAACAGATGTACACAATAGATCATAATAGAATGGAAAATAAACTTAAAAAATGTCATTGCAGAATATCATGAAGTGCTCCTGAATGTTTACCATTGTAAGAAAATGTCCAAGAATAGTGTATATGTACAGTATTTCTAAATTGTACACAATTTATTAAAAAAAAAATAAACTACTATTCGCTATCATTTAAAAAAATAAAATATCCAAAAAGGTGTTGGTAATTTTTCTTAAAATCTCTGTTTTCACTATTGTTTGAAAACGAGGGTTTGAAAATTTAACAGAAATATAGATCAATGGAACAAAATTGAAAGTCCAGAGATAAATCCACACACATATGGAAACCTTACCTTTGACAAAACAGGCAAAAAGATACAATGGAGAAAAGACAATCTCTTTAACAAGTGGTGCTAATGGCACCCCACTCCAGTACTCTTGCCTGGAAAATCCCATAGATGGAGAAGCCTGGTCGGCTGCAGTCCATGGGATCGCTGAGGGTCAGACACGACTGAGCGACTTCACTTTCACTTTTCACTTTAATGCATTGGCGAAGGAAATGGCAACCCACTCCAGTGTTCTTGCCTGGAGAATCCCAGGGATGGGGGAGCCTGGTGGGCTGCCGGCCATGAGGTCGCACAGAGTCAGACACGACTGAAGCGACTTAGCAGCAGCAGTAGCTGGGAAAACTGGTCAACCACTTGTAAAAGAATGAAACTAGAACACTTTATAACACCATACACAAAAATAAACTCAAAATGGATTAAAGATCTAAACGTAAGACCAGAAACTATAAAACTCCTAGAGGAAAACAAAGGCAAAACACTCCCCAACATAAATCATAGCAGGATCCTCTAATACCCACCTCCCAGAGTAATGGAAATAAAAGCAAAAATAAACAAATGGGACCTAATTAAACTTAAAAGCTTTTGTACAATGAAGGAACCTATAAGCAAAGTGGAAAGATAGCCTTCAGAATGGGAGAAAATAATAGCAAACAAAGCAACTGACAAAGAATTAATCTCAAAAATACACAAGCAACTCCTGCAGCTCAATTCTAGAAAAATAAATGACCCAATCAACAAATGGGCCAAAGAACTAAACAGTTCTCCAAAGAAGACACACAGATGTCTAACAAACACATGAAAGGATGCTCAACATCACTCATTATCAGAGAAATGCAAATCAAAACCACAATGAAGTACCATCGCACGCCGGTCAGAGTGGCTGCTATCCAGAAATCTACAGACAATAAATGCTAGAGAGGGTGTGGAGAAAAGGGAACCCTCTTACACTGTTGGTGGGAATGCAAACTAGGACAGCCACTATGGAGAACAGCGTGGAGATTCCTTAAAAAACTGGAAATAGAACTGCCGTATGACCCAGCAATTCCACTGCTGGGCATATACATCAAGGAAATCAGAATCGAAAGAAACATGTGTACCCCAGTGTTCATCGCAGGACTGTTTATAGTAGCCAGGACATGGAAGCAACCTAGATGTCCATCAGCAGATGAATGGATAAGAAAGCAGTGGTACATGTACACAATGGAGTATTACTCAGCCATTAAAAATAATACATTTGAATCAGTTCTAATGAGGTAGATGAAACTGGAGCCTATTATACAGAGTGAAGTCAGCCAGAAAGAAAAACACCAATACAGTATACTAATGCATATATATGGAATTTAGAAAGATGGTAATGATAACCCTATATGCGAGATAGCAAAAGAGATACAGATGTATAGAACAGTCTTTTGGACTCTGTGGGAGAAGGCCAGGGTGGGATGATCTGAGAGAATAGCATTGCAACATGTATATTATCATATGTGAAACAGACCACCAGTCCAGGTCTATGCATGAGACAGGGTGCTCAGGGCTGGTGCACTGGGATGACCCAGAGGGATGGGATGGGGAGGGAGGTGGGAGAGTGGGATCAGGATGGGGAACACATGTAAACCTATGGCTGATTCATGTCAATGTATGACAAAACCACTACAATATTGTAATTAGCCTCCCATTAAAATAAATAAATTTTAAAAATAAATAAATAAACTGGAAAGTATATAAAAATAAAATTCAATGTGATAAATATAATTTAAGAGATGGCTTTGACTTACAAACTACAAAACTGTGTTTCACCCTATTTTATATATTAGCTTAATATTAAAAAAAGAATCAGTGGCCCTTTGGCTCTGACCAAATAGACAAAAAATTCTGATTTTTTTTTAATCTATCTACTTTTTGTGTGGTTCTATGATAGGCAAGTTTAAGGGAAATATTTACCTTTAAGATATTACTGTTGTTGAAATTAATTTTTCTTAGAAATGTGCTTTTCACTGCCAAGATAAGAGCCCAGAGTAGTACAGGGAATTATTATTTGATTTATTTTTAATTTTTTTCCAGTGGTATTCCTCAGCATAGTTGGAAATTCCCCAGATTTATAAAATATCAATATGAAAAATATAATAATTATTCTATAAAATCTAATAGCATAGGAATTGAAAAATATCCTCTGTTCATTAAAATGTTTTAGTAATGAAGAGTTTATAAGAGATTATCTCTTGAATGCAGGAGAAAAGTTATGCCCCACATTCCACAACCAAAAATAACATTATTTAAAACACACAGCATTACTCAGTGTCATGATAAGGCTGAAAATTCACAGGACAAATTCTATGAAAAAGTTAAGCCATTTGTGATATATATATATATAGTAAAATTGTATATGTAGTAAATATATATAGAGTAAAAAATTCATTATCTCTAAAATTTGGTAGTGTCAATGAAAATTTTGATGTGATAGAAAAACTCCTAAATATGATATCTGTGACAAGCACAATTTTGTTCTGAGGTTTAACAATATTTCAGAAAGGAGGTGGGGTTGTTTTATTATCTTTTTTTGCCACATCTTGTGGCTTGCAGGATCTTAGTTTCCTGACCAAGGATCGGATCCTGGCCCTAGGCAGTGAAAGTTCAGAGTGCTAACCATTGGACCACTGAGGAAGTCCTGTAATGTCTTAACAATGCTCATATGAAACTGGCCAAATTTAGGACATATAACTACTGACAGTTCTCCCAAAATGGTCAAAGCTGTAGACCCTCAACTTAACTGAGGTGGCAACATTTTTCAAGGCCATGAAACATAAGTCAGTTCCTTGCATAAGTGTCTTAGAATTACTCTCCATTAGAAAATTAAAACAGAAGACATACTGTTTGTAATAATTAAGTCTCTGAACTTTGTGCCCTCTTAGGGTCAGGCCACAGGCTATTGAGTTGTCGTAGGTGAACCAGGGTACCAGTAACAATCTGTTTATATATTGAAATTAAGATGCTTAGCTATGGCACTTTCTAAAGACAATGGAAATTTTAAGAATTCAGTTTATTGAATTGTTAACAATAAATATAGGATCAAAATCTTGAACTTGCAATTTCATTTATTATACTGAAGTCAGTTTCATCAAGTCAAAGCCATGACCAAAAAAAATTACAAAACAGAGGTGGTTAAAATCCACCATTTCTAAAGGCTGTCTTTTCACCTTGCTTATAGTTTCTTTTGTTGTGCAGAAGCTTTTAATTTTAATTTGATCCCATTTATTTTTGCTTTTATTTCCAATATTCTGGGAGGTGGGTCATAGAGGATCCTGCTGTGATTTATGTCAGAGAGTATTTTGCCTATGTTCTCCTCTAAGAGTTTTATAGTTGCTGGTCTTATGTTTAGATCTTTAATCCATTTTGAGTTTATTTTTGTGTATGGTGTTAGAAAGTGTTCCAGTTTCATTCTTTTACAAGTGGTTGCCCAGTTTTCCCAGCACCACTTGTTAAAGAGATTGTCTTTTCTCCATTGTATATTCTTGCCTCCTTTGTCAAAGTAAGGTTCCATAGGTGCGTGGGTTTATCTCTGGACTTCTATTTTGTTCCATTGATCTATATTTCTGTCTTTGTGCCAGTACAATACTGTCTTGATGACTGTGGCTTTGTAGTAGAGCCTGAAGTCAGGCAGGTTGAATGGGAGAAAATAATAGCAAATAAAGCAACTGACAAACAACTAATCTCAAAAATATACAAGCAACTCCTACAGCTCAATTCCAAAAAAATAAAGGACCGAATCAAAAAATGGGCCAAAGAACTAAACAGACATTTCTCCAAACAAGACAGATGGCTAACAAACACATGAAAAGATGCTTAACATCACTCATTATCAGAGAAATGCAAATCAAAACCCCAGTGAGGTACCATTTTATGCCAGTCAGAATGGCTGCAATCCAAAAGTCTACAAGCAATAAATGCTGGAGAGGATGTAGAGAAAAGGGAACCCTCTTACACTGTTGGTGGGAATGCAAACTAGTACAGCCACTACGGAGAACAGTGTGGAGATTCCTTAAAAGACTGGAAATAGAACTGCCATATGACCCAGCAATCCCACTGCTGGGCATACACACCGAGGAAACCAGAATTGAAAGAGATATGTGTACCCCAATGTCCATCACAGCACTGTTTATAATAGCCAGGACGTGGAAGCAACCTAGATGTCCATCAGCAGATGAATGGAAAAGAAAGCTGTGGTACATATACACAATGGAGTATTACTCAGCCATTAAAAAGAATACATTTGAATCAGTTCTAATGAGGTAGATGAACAGGAGCCAATTATACAGAGCGAAGTAAGCCAGAAAGAAAAAGACCAATACAGTATACTAACGCACATGTATGGAATTTAGAAAGATGGTAATGATAACCCTGTATGTGAGACAGCAAAAAAGACACAGATGTATAGAACAGTCTTTTGTATTCTATAGGAGAGGGAAGGGGGCATGATTTGGGAGAATGGCATTGATACATGTATAATATCATTTAATAAATGATTGCCAGTACAGGTTTGAAGCAGGATACAGGATGCTTGGGGCTGGTGCACTAGGATGACCCAGAGGGATGGTATGGGGAGGGAGAGAGGAGGGGGGTTCAGGATTGGGAACACGTGTACACCCGTGGAGGATTCATGTTGATGTATGGCAAAACCAATACAATATTATAAACTAATTAGCCTCTAAATTAAAATAAATAAATTAAAAAATTATAAAAAAGTATCCTTCTCCCTTTCATTAAATAATAAATAAAAAAATAAATAAGAATTCTTTAGGCTGCCCTTCTCAATAATGAAGGTTTGTGAAAAGACCTACAACTGTGAAGTTACTGAAATACAATTTAAATAGTGTAGTCATAGCTGAATATGGTAATGCTGCAGCAATGGAAGAATGTTATCATTATGTGAAAGTTTTCCTTAAGATTAATTTAAAATTAAAATAATTATCATTATTCTACCTATATTTGGAATTATTTACATTCTAAATGGCTTCCTCTTGACAAAAAATGAAGTTATTTTATACAATTAAATAATAAAAGAGTTTAGTACAGGCCAGATACTCATTGCCATTTATATGTTCCATAATAATCTAAGCCTAATTACTGTAACAACTCTGTGAGGTATATCTTATCATTAAAGCTACTGAAAAAAGTGAAAGTCACTTATTCCTGTCCAACTCTTTGTGACCCCATGGACTAAAATCTCTGTACCCTGGATTCACCAAAGAATACTGGAGTGGGTTGCCATTCCCTTCTGCAGGGGATCTTCCAGATCCAGGGTACAAACCCAGGTCTCGCGCACTGCAGGTGGATTTCTTTAGCATCTGAGCTCTTTACTGTGGAAACCCATAAGGTTACTGAAGCACATGTTAAATAGCTAACCTATGTCACCAAGGGGTAAAAGGTAGAGTTAGAATTTGAATCTAAAAAACCTGGTTCTAGGATTAAAGTTTTCAGGTACTAAAGTATAGCTACACTACTAAATAAATAAATACAAAAGTAAGGTCTCAAGTAAAGTAAGAAAGAATGAAAAATTAATTTCTGTTAAAAGGAGATACAACTACGCCAATTATCGAGTGGCTAAACTCCAATAAACAGAAAATCCCATATATTGGTGAAGATACAGAGCAACAGGAACTCAATTTATTAACTGTTGTTGGAATGTAAAACGGTAGAAGCACTTTATGGGCTTCTTATGAAGCTAAATATAGGCTACATATCATGTAATACAGCAATCACACTCCTAGTTCATTATCCAAATGCACTGAAAACATGAAAGCTTCCACACAGATGTTCAGAACAACTTTATTCATAATTGCCAAAAATTGGAAGTAATCAAGTTGTCCTTCAGTAAGTGAATAAACTGTGATGCATTCATACAATAGATTATTATTTGGTAAATAAAGGAAAGGGGTTACTGAGCCTTGAAAGAAATGGAGAAGGTTTAAAGAGCTATTACTAAGTGAAAGAAGTCATTCTCAAAATCCTCAATCAAAAGGGATGCTTTCACCTATATGACATTCTGGAAAAGGAAAAGCTCTACAGGTGTTGAAAAGATCAGGGATTGCCAGAAGTTTGGTTGAAGAGTTTGGTGGAATGAGAGGAGAAAGAGGGATGAATAAGTGGGTCCCAGGGGTCTTTAGGGTCCTAAAAATATCTATACAATATTACAATGGTGGACACATGGCATGACGCATTTGTCAAAACCCACAAAACTGTACAACAGGAAGAGTGATGCCTAACATAAATTATGGTGCTTACTTAATAATAATCATGTGACTACATTGGTCCATCAGTTGTAAAAATTATAATCAACATTAAAGAAATGTAATTAATAAAAGTGCTTCTTGTGGTGTTAGAAATAATCTCTAATAACATGAATTACTTTTGTGCACAGAAATTCAATAAAAGAAGCAGTACTTATTACAAGGGATTGGTTCACTCATTTCTGGTGGCTGATTAAAGAAGAGAACTTTGGAAAGGCATACAGTCATAAGCTAAAAATCATGACTGGACCAGAAAAATAAATGACCCAATCAAAAAATGGGCCAAAGAACTAAATAGACATTTCTCCAAAGAAGACATACAGATGGCTAACAAACACTTGAAAAGATGCTCAACATCACTCATTATCAGAGAAATGCAAATCAAAACCACTATGAGGTACCATTTCACGCCAGTCAGAATGCCTGCGATCCAAAAGTCTACAAATAATAAATGTTGGAGAGGGTGTGGAGGAAAGGGAACCCTCTTACACTGTTGGTGGGAATGCAAACTAGTACAGCCACTATGGAGAACAGTGTGGAGATTCCTTAAAAAACTGGAAATAGAACTGCCTTATGATCCAGCAATCCCATTGCTGGGCATATACACTGAGGAAACAAGAAGAGAAAGAGACACGTGTACCCCAGTGTTCATCGCAGCACTGTTTATAATAGCCAGGACATGGAAGCAACCTAGATGTCCATCAGCAGATGAATGGATAAGAAAGCTGTGGTACATATACACAATGGAGTATTACTCAGCCATTAAAAAGAATTCATTTGAATCAGTTCTAATGAGGTGGATGAAACTGGAGCCTATTATACAGAGTGAAGTAAGCCAGAAGGAAAAACACCAATACAATATACTAACGCATATATATGGAATTTAGAAAGATGATAACAATAACCCTGTGTACGAGACAGCAAAAGAGACACTGATGTATGAAACAGTCTTATGGACTCTGTGGGAGAGGGAGAGGGTGGGAAGATTTGGGAGAATGGCATTGAAACATGTAAAATATCATGTATGAAACGAGATGCCAGTCCAGGTTCAATGCACGATACTGGATGCTTGGGGCTGGTGCACTGGGACCACCCAGAGGGATGGTATGGGGAGGGAGGAGGGAGGAGGGTTCAGGATGGGGAGCACATGTATACCTGTGATGGATTCATTTTGATATTTGGCAAAACTAATACAATTATGTAAAGTCTAAAAATAAAATATAATTTTAAAAAATGGAAAAAAAAAATCATGAGTGGAAACTCTGGGCATGGAAAGGGTCTACCCTTTTTTAACAGAATTTCCCATGTGGCTCAATGCTAAGGAAGCCACTTACTAATGCAGGAGACCTGGGTTTGATCCCTGCATCAGGAAGATGCCCTGGAAAAGGAAACAACAATCCGCTTCAGGATTCTTGGCTGGGAAACCCCATGAACAGAGGAGCCTGGTGGGCTTCCATCCATGGGGTCACAAAAGACTCAGACACATCTTAGCAACTAACATGCCCACACCCTCTTTTAAAGGCCTTTTGATTAATTAAATTTGGCCCACCCAAGATGATATATCTTTTAATAAAATTGACTGCTTAGGTCTGATCCATTAAATCAATTTAATTGCAGCTTCAAAATTCCTACACAGCAGTGCAAAGATGAGTGCGTAACTAGGTCATTAGGAGATGTGTGTGTGCACTATAAAATAGTTATTTCAAAGCCTCCTTGAAGTTTCACAGGAGTGTAACTCCTGCAGCCTACCCAATGTAGAAACTCACTAGAAAGGGAATTCTGCAGGATTTAGTTCAGAAGCAAAGCTGTGTGGGAAACCATGACGGTGGATATAGCAGTCATGGTAGTCTCGGGGGAAGCACTGTGGACAAGGAAAGCAAATTCATTTTCTGAGTGAGTGTATTTTCCAGGAAAAGCAAGATGTTACCCAATTCGATAAAGAAAGGGATTTAATGCAGTCAGCCAGCCACCAGGTAGCTGGCTGATCACCTCAGAGAACTCAGGGTCAGTCTCCGTTGTTGGGATATGGACACTCAAGAGAGTCTACAGCCAGGCCAGCCTTGGGGGTGGAATTCAGCATTGCTAAGATCATGCTGATCCCATCCTTGTCACCAGGGCTGCTTTGTTAACATGAATCACTGAGCAAAGACAGAGGTGGCTGAGCAGGATGCTCACAGACATTCATAGTAGAGGCCGCCTTATCACTTGATTGCTAAAGCCCCTCTTTTTTTGTTTGTTTGTTTTGTTTTCTTTTTACTAATTCACATGGAACACAAATATCTTCCTTTCCTGTTTCCAAAGACATCTACCTACAGACCATCTTCAAGACTCTTTTTCCATGAATCTTACAATTGTGCCCATGATCATTCCACCAAACCATTGGCCACATTTCATGAATTGGTATCGAGCTGGTCATTTGGCATTTCGCCTTATAGGCAAAAGCAAACAGGCAATTACCCTGACTGAAGCTCTGCCTTTTACTGAAAAACAAGTCCCTATGCCCAACTTACAGGGAGGCTAAACAAGAACAGAAGGTCACAGTGTGGAGCCCAGAAAGATGTACTGAGGGCCCTGGAAGGAGAGGAGTGGCTCATGCCTTAAAAACCCCAAACTCCCTGAAAGCTCTCAGTGAAGCCCTTTTCTAGAAATCTGAGGTAGGAGTGTGGTGAGTTGTTTAAACATCTTGGTGTCAGAGCCCTTGTTCTGGGGGTCAGGTCATGGTCAGGTAACTGTTCCTGTAAATATCTCAGTTAGTCTCTGTTCTGACAAGAAAGGGCAGGTCCTGAGGCACGACTTACCCTCCAGGGTCCAGTCCTGGCAGAGTCAGAGCTCAGCTGCCAGCGCCCTAAGTGCTGGGTCCTCAGACCTTTCTCAGCCGTCGTCACTGAGGGAGCCAGGTGCCAAACCCAAATGGCGCTCAGGCTCCTCAGGCCGGCCATGTGGTGGAGGGTGTGGGAGCAGGTCTTGCAGATGGCATCCCAGGCAGACGGTGCTGCCAGGAGGTGGCAGAGGCGGGGAGAGGGTCACTGCCTCCTCAAGGCCTGGGCACAGCCAGTAGGGGCCACAGTGAGGGCTCTGGAGGTCAACAGGACGCAGACCTCCATACGTCTCCTGGGCCCCCAGGTCACCGCTGGTCTGAGGCTGGATTAACTGGAGCACCCTGGAGGGGAGGCCAGGATTGACTCTTACTTCACTGTCCATGTGACAACCCCTGCCCCACTGACCTTGCCTGAATGTCCCCACTAATGGTCACTCACTGACAGTTGCTTCCTTGAGGGGAGGAACCCATTGCAAACTGCTGAACAGGACTTGTTGCCTGGTAACAGGGTGCAGAGTAATAGCTCACAGGTACGGCTGTGCTGAGGTCTGCTCTTGGCCATGCTCTGTTACAAGTCTCCTGGTCAAGTCTCCATTCAGCCCTGTCCTTTAGAGGTACCCCCAGACAGAAACTAGGTGGCCACAGCTGTAAGCTTTGGGTGGTCTCTTTATATCCCACAGTACTGTCTTTATTGGGCTCAAGAATGTGATATATGAGTTGGAGCCATGGACATGTGAGCTACTTCCTTCACACAAGCTACTTTTCCCTCAGCCCTGCTCAAGCCCTGTCTCTTTCATCCCCACTTCCATTTGATAATGGAGCACTGTCATACATGCCTGACTCTGTGCCTTGGTAGGTCAAAATATCTTGCCTCATGATGAACAGGCATAGAAAAATAAATAAGAAGATGCAAAATAATTTAAACATCCTATTTCTACTCACATATACAAGCAATGTTCATTAAGACTCAGAGAATATTCAACACCGAGCTGAAGCTTAATGTCTACAGGCAGCAGTCAGACAGGAAGACTGCAGCAGACTGGAAGCCCAGGGGCACCAGCTGCAACTGCTCTGCCACTTAAGTCCCATGGGTCAGCAGATCTAATGGAGCTTGAAGCATTACTGGCAGATAGAGAGGTTGTTCAGTGCCACTGCCATCACCGACTTGATGGACATGAGCTTGAGCAAGCTCTGGGAGGTGGTGATGGACAGGGAAGCCTGGCAAGCTGCAGTCAATGGGGTCACAAAGAGTCAGACACGACTGAGTGACTGAACTGAACTGAACTGGAGTACATTGTCAGTTGTTTGGCACAATTACTTTGTTTTATTTTATATTACATATAATTTTAATGAAGAAAGTAGTAAAAATGCTATGTGAGATACAAAATAAATTTTAAAAGATATGAACTCTGAAATTAGGGTGCTTGAGTATGAATCCTTAGTTTACCATTTACTTGGTCTGTATCCTAGGAGTGGTTAGTCATCCTTTTCCTATCTTGTCTTCCTAATCTGAGATGTAATAACATCTATTTCATAAAACTGTTGTGAAGAATAAATTATGTGTGTGTGTTTAAACTAGATGCTACATCTAACGAGTGTAAATGTAATTATTATTATTCCTGGACACAAGGGAAAATATAAAAAAGAAATTACAGAATTAGATTTCAATACAGAAAATAGGTGAGCAAGTAACTTTGCAAGTATAATTAAATGTACTTTTATAGTAAAAAATAAAATAACTGATAAGACATAATAAATATCACTTTTTTTTGATCAGAATAAGAACCAAAACTTTCTGATATAAGACAGAAATGTGACCCAGAAGAACAGAACATTACTTGTGTTTCTCTAGAGTGTACTTTTCTATAAGATTCCTGTGTCCATACAGACCTTACAAAAGGTCAGGACTCATACCAGTCCAGATGAAAAAAAGAGACACCAAGAGTCCTGTCTGAGAAATCATGCAAACCACATTAATTCTCTGAAAAGGAGTAAGGCACGTATGCAAGAGCAGATTTTAAAACAAGAAATCTCATTTTTACAGAAAGAAACATAAAAATTGGATAACACTCATTCACACTTAGAAAACAAATTTTGTGGATCTAAATTAATATAGTTAATCTTCTACCTTCAAGTGGAAATTTTGTTTACATTCCATCTTCTGATATATATAAAAAGTACTGACTAAAATATTTATTTAGAACATCTATATAACGTAGAAAATAACCATTTTATGGAATATTTTTAAACTTTTGTTTTTTGAAGTCACACAACCTAACCTAAATAAAACAAGCTATTATTTATTGCTTACCAATAATCAACCAAAAATCTGCATTGCTGTCACACCTGATTTCCCTAACAAAGTTAAATGTTGTTATTCAGGAGACTTCATGGCTGACATTAGGATAATGAAGGTGTGTAATTTGTTTTGCATAGATCAGCACTGTAGGAAGTAATGAACAAAGTTCTAAGGTGGGTCAGTGGTAAAGAATCTGCCTGCCAATGCAAGAGACACAGGAGAATTGGGTTTGATCCCTAGGTCAGGAAGATCCCCTGGAGGAGGAAGTGGTAACTCACTTCAGTATTCTTGCTGGAAACTTCCACGGACAGAGAAGCCTGGAGGGCGGCAGTGCTTGGTGTCACAAACATGACAGCATGCACTTAAGCAGAATAGTACATAGAAGCAGCCATTATATATTCCAGTCCATTGCTAAATTATGTTTTCTTACAACTGAATTATCTGATGGGAGTAATCCAATTACAGGCTACTGTATTAGGTAAGAAATAATTAGGTTAAGCAAAACCAATACAATATCGTAAAGTAATTAACCTCCAATTAAAATAAATAAATTTGTATAAAAAATTATAACACATTTCTTAAACTTGAATATACTTTTTAACTGTTAATGTAGGAGTTTTACAGTTTAAGCTTAAGTGTACAGTCTTACAATGCTTAATGTCAAAGAATTGTATCCATTTACTTATAAATTTTTATCATCTTAAGAATGCATTCCAACTTGTGACAGTTTATAACAAATGTCACAAGTCTGATCCTTGTTTTTCTCAGTCATAAAGCTAAGGTATTTGACTAGGTAGTTCTTACTGTGAAACAAACATCAGAACTCATGAATAGCTGAATACACTTATCACATAAACACTAATGATAGATACAAGCATAAGCTGAGTCTTCCCGAAGAATATCAGTTCCTCATAGCATTTCAATTTCCAGTCATGTCTGTATAGGCCAAAGTGAGAGGCACCGGTTTTCAGGCTCCTATAACGCATTTTGTAAGTTTAAGTAAATTAATTTTTATGTCACTGTAACTTTTCCAAAAGAAAAAAGAAAGAAAATATATGTAACAGAAATAGTTCAAACTAAAAAATGAAGTTGCTGATATACTATACTTACTAGTACATATGATTACACAAGCAATGTTATCGAGATGTTATCCACAAAACTAGAAAACGTAACTTTTTCTAATCTAAATAAATGAATCAGCATAGATTAAAATGTCATTAATGCTGCATAAAAATTCTCGATGGTTCCTCAAAATCATAAATTTGAAGGCAATATGACATAGAATGACCCTTTGTATACAGTTTAGGCTACCTATTATATTGTCAAGGTATATTGTACTTATTTCGAATAATTGAAAATTGCTTTTTCTACCTGATTCTGAAGCAGTTTTGAAACTCAGCCCAAACAACTGGCACAGTACAGCAAGTTATTTCTAGCCTTGATGTTGCCCTTTATTTAAAATCAGAGCAACTATGAACATGAAGAAAGCGAAAAAAGACAGTTGGGTTCATATATGAAATAAATTCCTGAGAACAGGGAATTTGTCTATCACATGAGTATTGCTCCTTCTTGGTTGGTATGCTAATTTACCTGTTAGGATTATGGAGACCTCAGGTTAACATAATACTCGAGTTCAATATTTCCACTGCTATCAGTGAATAAAAAAAGGGAAAATAATTAAATACTACTAAACATATCTCTCTGGACTGGGAAGATCCCCTGGAGGAGGAAATGTCAGCCCACTCCAGTACTCTTGCCTGGAAAATTCCATGGACAGAGCAGCCTGGTGGGCACAGTTCATGGGGACACAAAGAGTTGGACATGACTGAGTGACTCAGCACTCACTCGCTCAAACATGAATTAAGGCTGTAATTCCTTATGAGCTACATAATTTCAAAATGCCAAACAGAAGAAAAGAGAAAAAAATATCCAAAAGCTCTTGCTGAAAATGAACTCTCAACAAAAGGTAAAACAATAAGAAATGCAATCCTGAAAATTCCAACAAAGTTGACAGCTAAAAAATGATTTCTGATAAAATTAATTTGTAAAGAGCAACATTTCAAAGTCTTGAAATAAGTCTGAAAAAGATGATCAAAATTATATCTGAAAGCATAACTTACATTTAAAAGAGTAATAAATTATGGAATAAAATAGAATGAAATTAAACTACACTAAATCAGACATCTAGATTCAATACTAATAATACTTTTGTAGTTCTTGAAATTACTGGTAAATGTTCATTTTCTAACTATGCTTATATACATATATACACACACAAATATATATATTGCATCAGAGTTAAAAATATTGTAAAAAGAAACTCTGAATAAGTTTTATTATTTTATAGTTATTATTTACCACAAATAAAGCTTATTAAAAATATGTCAGGTTAGAGAAATTGAAAAAAACACATGTACCCCACTGTTCATTACAGTACGATTTACAACAGCTAGAACATGGACGCAATCTAGATGTCTATCGACAGATGAATAGATAAAGAAGCTGTGGTACATATTATTCCATCATAAAATGAACACTTCAGTCCCTTCTAATGAGGTGAATAAACCTAGAGCCTATTACAGAGTGAAGCAAGTCAGAAGAGAAAGATAAATATGGTATCCTAACACTGTATGGATCACAATAAACTGTGGAAAATTCTGAAAGAGATGGGAATACCAGACCACCTGACCTGCCTCTTAGAAACTTGTATGCAGGTGAGGAAAGCCACAGTTAGAACTGGACATGGAACAACAGAGTGGTTCCAAACAAAAAAAGGAGTACATCAAGGCTGTATATTGTCACCCTGCTTATTTAACTTATATGTAGAGTACATCATGAGAAATGCTGGGCTGGAAGAAACACAAGCTGGAATCAAGATTGCCGGGAGAAATATCAATAACCTCAGATATGCAGATGACACTACCCTTATGGCAGAAAGTGAAGAGGAATTAAAAAGCCTCTTGATGAAAGTGAAAGAGGAGAGTGAAAAAGTTGGCTTAAAGCTCAACATTCAGAAAACAAAGATCATGGCATCTGGTCCCATCACTTCATGGGAAATAGATGTGGAAACAGTGTCAGACTTTATTTTGGGGGGCTCCAAAATCACTGCAGATGGTGATTGCAGCCATAAAATTAAAAGACACTTACTCCTTGGAAGGAAAGTTGTGACCAACATAGATAGCATATTAAAAAGCAGAGACATTACTTTGCCAACAAAGGTCCGTCTAGTCAAGGCTATGGTTTTTCCAGTGCTCATGGATGGATGTGAGAGTTGGACTGTGAAGAAAGTTGAGCACCCAAGAACTGATGGTTTTGAACTGTGGTGTTGGAGAAGACTCTTGAGAGTCCCTTGGACTGCAAGGAGATCCAACCAGTCCATTCTAAAGGAGATCAGTCCTGGGATTTCTTTGGAAGGAATGATGCTAAAGCTGAAACTCCAGTACTTTGGCCACCTCATGTGAAGAGTTGACTCATTGGAAAAGAGTCTGATGCTGGGAGGGATTGGGGGCAGGAGGAGAAGGGGACAACAGAGGATGAGACGGCTGGATGGCATCACCAACTCAATGGACGTGAGTCTGAGTGAACTCCGGGAGTTGGTGATGGACAGGGAGGCCTGGCGTGCTGCAATTTATGGGGTCGCAAAGAGTCGGACACGACTGAGCAACTGAACTGAACTGAACTGAACACGTATATATGGAATCTAGAAAGATGGTACTGATGAAATTATCTTCAGGGCAGCAATGGAGACACAGACATAGAGAAAAGACTTATGGACATGGGGAGAAGGGAGGAGGGAGAGGCTGGGATGTATTGAGAGAGTAACATGGTAACTTACATTACCATGTGTAAAATACATAGCCAATGGGAATTTGCTGGATGGCTCAGGGAACTCAAAAAGGGGCTCTGTATCAACCTAGAGGGGTGGTTTAGGAAGGGAGATGGGAGGGAGTTTCAAGAGGGCAAAGACATATGTATACCTATGGCTGATTCATGGTGATGTTTGGCAGAAACCAGCAATTTCTGTAAAGCAAATATCCTTCATTAAAAAATAAATTAATTAAATAAACAAGCAAACTAAAAACATGCCAGGTGTTAGGGATTTCCCTGGAGATCCAGTGGTTAGGTCTCTCAGCTTCCACTGAAGCAGCACAGGTTCAGTCTTTTGTTGGGTAACTAAAATCCCACACGCCAGTTGGTATTGCCAAAAGGTTATATATACATATATAGATAGATAGATAGATAGATTGTGTTAAGGAATAAAAAGATTTATTAAATAAATTAATTAAATAAACATGCCAAGTTAGTTCTCTATAAATTCTGAATTTAAAAACTTGAAAAAAGTGATCAGAAAATGAAAAATCATAAGAATATAACACACAAAATATTAAGATACCACTTTTAAAATGCTCCGAAGTAACACTGAAGTTTAAAACAAAAATGTGCTCATGCAAAAATAAAGGTGATAAGTGGTACAGTAACAATATCACTGATAGAAATTATTTTTCCTAAATAATCTCCAAAATAAACATAATTCCAATCAAAAAAAGAGATGTACAAAAGGGGAATCCACCTACTATACATTTAAAATATAAAATAACACTGGCTTCCCTGGTGGCTCAGATGGTAAAGCATCTGCCTGCAGTGCAGGAGACCAGGGTTCAATCCCTGGTTTGGGAAGATCACCTGGAGCACGGCATGGCAACCCACTCCAGTATTTTTGCCTGGAGAATCCCCATAGACAGAAGACCCCAGCAGGCTACAGTCCATGCGGTCACAAAGAGTCAGACACGACTGAGTGACTAAACACACACATAGAAGAAAAAAATTTATTTTTTAAAAATTGACCTTAAATACTATGACAAATATGCAATGTAACTAAATCACCAGTGTTAGTCTCAAAGATACACATTAAATGTGCACACACAAAAAGGGAAAAGACCAAGAGCATAATTGATGAAAAATTTGGATTGGCAGGTAATCTGCAGAAGAATAATCAAAATAGTCAGAAAACAAAAGAATAATCAATCACATTGATGATCAGGAATATTCAAATTTAAAGATTATATGATACCCTTGTCCACCTATAATATGGATTTAAAATAGTCTAAAATACTAATTTTTAAGGCTGAGTGCTGAAGAATTGATGCTTTTGAACTGTGGCATTGGAGACTTCAAAAATATTAAGTTAGTCAATCCTAAAGGAAATCAGTCCTGAATATTCATTGGAGGGACCGATGCTGAAGCTGAAGCTCCAATACTTTGGTCACATGATGTGAAGACCTGACTCCTTAGAAAAGACCCTGATGCTGGGAAAGATTGAAAGCAGGAAGAGAAGGGGACGACAGAGGACAAGATGGTTGGATGGTATCATCAACTCAATGGACATGAACTTTAGTAAGCTACGGGAGATGGTGAAGGACAGGGAAGCCTGGCGTGCTGCAGTCCATGGGGTTGCAAAAAGTCAGACACAACTGAGCGACTGAACAACGACGACAATGATACTACTATACACCTATTAAATATTGATTTAAAATAGTCTAAAATATTATTCTTTTATAAAAATGTAAAGGAAACTCTAACACACTGCTGGCATATAAATAGAAATATTTTACAGTACTTTAGATTACATTTGGCTAATATCTGAGAAAGTTTAAGATGCCCTTGTACATGATCCCAAAACTCCACTTCCAGGTATATACCCTAGAATTGCTCTTATGTAAAGGCTTAAGTAGAAAAATGTTCACAAAAGAACGTCTTAGGTCGGGAAAATATGCATCAGTGTTGCAGTGAATACTGAATATGCATTAAATAGAATAGTGTGGAATGCTTCCATTGATCTCTTATTTCTCTCTGGTTGCCCAGGATAATTATGATCTTCTTTTTCTTTCACAATATTTGACACCTAAGCATGTGTTCACAGGTCATGATCAGACAAGATGAATATTGGCTTAAACTAATCACACATCTGTGGACATTCAACTTTCTTCTTCCTTTCCTTCTAAGTCACCATGAATTCAGTATCTCTCCAGTCCCATGAATGGAATTGCCCTTTGGAGAAGCTGGACATGAAAGTAATTAAAAATGATCTTTATGAGTTTCATGACATAATGTAGCTGTCTTTTAAACTGGGCACTCATTTGTACAGAAACTAGAAAAGATATGTACAAGTTAGGGTCTTGCCTGCAACTGTTTCCCCACCCACAAATTTACACAACAGGCTGATATTCCCAAGGACTGCATCTGAGACTCTGACAAGGATTGGGCTAGCCATCAGACTGCTCAGTAGTAATATAATGCAATATTTTATGTATTTTAAAAACATCAGTAGTGAGAATGTTATGTACAGCACAGGGAACTCTACTTAATACTCTGTGGTGAGCTGAATAAAAAGGAAGTACAATAGGGAGGGGATGTATGTATAAGTATGCTGATTCATGTTGCTATACATTAGAAACTAACACAGCATTGAAAAGCAACCACGTGTATACCTGTGGCGGATTCATGTTGATGTATGGCAAAACCAATACAATATTGTAAAGTAATAAACCTCCAATTAAAATAAATAAATTTATATTTTAAAAAAAAGAAAAGCAACCACATTCCAATAAAACTTAACTTTTTTTAAAAAATCACAAAAAAAGAATGCTAGGATCAAAATTTTATCAACTAGATCACCTTCAAATATGAGGGGATAATTCATATATTTGTGTGTGTGAATATATAAATATATATACACATCTGTCTATCCCTGGTGGCTTAGACGATAAAGCTTCTGCCCGCATGCGGTAGACCTGGGTTCAATGCCTGGGTCAGGAAGATCTCCTGGAGAAGGAAATGGCAACCCACTCCAGTATTCTTGCCTGGAAAATCCCATGGACGGTGGAACCTGGTAGGCTATAGTCCATAGCTTCGCAAAGAGTCAGACACAACTGAGTTACTTCACTTTCTTTCTTTCACTTTACACATCTGTGTGTGTATATATATATATATATATATATATATATATATATGTTTCTCATACACTTTCCTCTTCAGAAGAGTTACCCCATAAATATTTACATTTATATTTGAAGGAGTAATGAGAAGAAAAATTACACAACTACATGGATGTTAAGTTATATGAGAATTAATATGACCAAGTATATAGTAATTTGTTTTCTTGAAAAATTAATCAAGGATAAAATGAGACAAAATAGAAACCATATGCTACAGAAGTGATTCCAGGAAAGAGATCCTTAAAGCTGGAATCTGGAACAGGTTGTCTAATTTGGTTAGGTTAGAGGATGGCAATGGTTTATTCTTCACAGCACTGGGAGAGTGGAAGTCAATGTAATTCAGTGGCAAACAACAGCAACAACCACAAAACTTATCCTCTGTACTCTTCTGGAATCATGCTACAAATTTTGGGCCAAAGAACCTCTTCTGTGGGCACGCTCAGAGCCTCTAATTTCTTGGAAATGCAGAAAACATATCTATCTGAATTTAAGTTCTCCAATTTAATCTTGAGAGTAGCAATATTATTATGTAATTTCAAATGTTCTTTGACTTGAAATTTCTAGTTTGGATTGGGAAAGAAGGCCCTGAGAATGAGTTGTAACTTTGATAGACTCCTGTCAACCTGCTTACCTCCCATCTCTCTTCCACCCCTTCTCCCTCCTTTGGGGAGATTAGAGGACCCTTCCATTTCTTGTTTTGTCACTAAGTCATGTCCAACTCATTGGTGATCCCATGGACTATAGCCCCCTAGGTTTCTCTGCCCATTGGATTTCCAGGCAAGAAGACTGGGGAGGGTTGCCATTTCCTTCTCCAGGGATCTTCCCAACCCAGGGACTGAAGCAGGTCAGCCTCCTTGGCAGGCTGATTCTTTACCACTGAACCACCTGGGAAGCCCTAGAGGCCTGTGTAATGGACATGAGTTTGGGTAAACTCTGGTAGTTGGTGATGGACAGGGAGGCCTAGCGTGCTGCAGGCCTGATGTACTGAAACTGATGTATCAGTTCAGTTCAGTTGTTTTGGCATGTCTAACTCCTTGCAATCCCATGGAGTGCACCACATCAGGCTTCCCTGTCCATCACCAACTCCTGGAGCTTGCTCAAACTCATGTCCATCGAGTCAGTGATGCCATCCTACCATCTCATCCTCTGTTGTCCCCTTGTCCTCCTGCCTTCAGTCCTTCCCAATATCAGGGCCTTTTCCAATTAGTCAGTGCTCTGCATCAGGTGGCCAAGGTATTAGAGCTTCAGCCTCAGCATCAGACCTTCCAAAGAATATTCAGGACTGATTTCCTTTAGGATGGACTGGTTGGATCTCCTTGAGCTCTCAAGATCTCCTTGAGAGTTCAAGGGATTCCCAAGAGTGTATATACATACATACATTTTCAGAGAATAATGTATTTTGCAAAAATATTAACATACACCATGACATCAATACAACCATCTGATTAAGTAGTTTCTTCATTATAAAGATTAGTAAACACAATTTTCGGAGAAAGCAATGGCACCCCATGCCAGGACTCTTGCCTGGAAAATCCCATGGATGGAGGAGCCTGGTAGGCTGCAGTCCATGAGGTCGCTAAGAGTCAGACACGACTGAGTGACTTCACTTTCATTTTTCACTTTCATGTATTGGAGAACGAAATGGCAACCCACTCCATTGTTCTTGCCTGGAGAATCCCAGGGACAGAGGAGCCTGGTAGGAGGCCATCTATGGGGTCACACAGAGTTGGACACAACTGAAGTGACTTAGCAGCAGCAACAGCAAACGCAATTTTAGCTCTAGGCATGGCCTTAAATTTAGAGTACATGAAAACTGATATGTCAATAACAAGTTATGTAAAAGTCAGAGTCTTCCTTAGTGAGCTCATAATATCTCAGAAATGCAAGATGAGAAAAATCAACAATCATATTACCATAAAATAAATAGACATATAATAGACATAGGACCTTGTTCTGTTCCTAAGCCTATTATACTCGTAATAGGTAATGTAATCATCATGATACATTTATCATCCCCATTAGTAATAATAGAACATAAGGACTAAGTGAAACTCCACAATCTGACAACAGAATCCAGAATTCAATGGAAAGGGACACTTGGTTTATGTTGAAATTATTTTTGTGCCATGGAGGACAAGGTGGAGGGTACATGTGAGAATAAGAAGAGTGAAGCACAAGCCGATTCTTGAAGTGTCACCGAGAATTGCATGTGAAAATGTGAGAAAGACATTGCAAACCAAAAAGCAAATCATATGCAGGTCTTAGATAAAAATGATGTGTTTGAAATGTACTTGTTTGCTATGTGGTACAAGTGACTTCTGTTCACAATACGTACAAAAACATGGTGAAAGTGAGGATGAAAAGTTAGAGGGAGTTAAGTTATATGAATGGAAGGTGCGTATTTATAAGCAAAATTCACAGAACTTTGTGACTAATATGAGAAAGATGAGACTCTTAGAATTATTGTCATATATTTTTATTGTCAATTTATCTACCTATAAAAGTGATATAGAAACATTCTCCCATTTAACCTTAACATGATTTCTCCTTGACTTATAGTAATGCTGATATTTTTAAATCCAATATAATATTTATATTACTAATAATGACACGTTGGGCAGGTTTTCAGCATATATTTAAAGAGTTCCTGATAGAAACCCAGACATCCAATATACTTGACAGCTTATAAGAAAAAAACAACTCAGAGCCTTCTTTTACCTTTCTCCCCAAGAATAGAAATGATTTCTCAAAGATGGGACTCAAAAGAGATAATGCATTTTCTTACCAAGCAATACAACAGTAGCAAGTTCTTCTTTTACAGATACCAGCTATTGCAAAAATCCCATACGAAATGTTCTGAAGATAGCAACATAATATGTCAGATGTAAGTAGACAGATCTGGAATAATCCGTCACCCCTCCTAAAAATGACCTGGTTTCATATTGTTACCCATGGCCACCCTACTTTCAATAAAATTTTTGCAAATGACTCTCTCACCCTCAAGTTGAGGTCTGTCACTTATTGGTATCGTTACCAGATTTGGGAAGGGTCAAAGAGCATCCTCCTTTGTGGGCCTCGGTTCTTGATAAGGAAACAAAGAAGAATCTGAGGTCTTACTTGTGGCAAAAACAAGTGTATTAAAGAAAGAACAGAAAGAACACCTCAAGGGAGAGATGGGCTGGTGCAAGAGAGGCACTGCTGCTGGAATGATGAGGTAAGAAGGGTTTTCAAGAAAGGGCTTTTGCATATTCATTTAGGTGGACATAGACTGGCAGTTTTGATTGACAGTTGCAAGTTGCATAACAGCATACAGTATTGCTCATATCTTTCCATAATTCAGTATGTTTTACTCAAATGCATGTATGTATAGAATATTTATGAACATTTAATAGGCTCCCATCTGCCTAAGGCCACTTGAGGACACAACTGTGCATCAAGGGCAAGTGTCTAGGAGTTGAAGAAGTCCTGTGGTTTCTTTGTATCCTTTGCGTTTCAAGGGCACATACATGGAGTTGGAGCAGTCTCTGTGGTTACTTTGTAACATATATGTGAGCACTCCTGGGCCACACTGGAGCTTGTCTGGGGTGGGCTTTATAGAGATCAGCTTGAATCTTTTTTAGCTAGGCCACCCCTCATTGCCTATGCCTAACTTTCTACCTAACAGTATCAAATTTGGAAACAATCAGTGAAGGTAAAATTAACTTTATAGCAAAAAGCTTACTAGTGAGATAGACAGCTGCTATTTAATGGCAAAATGTTAGCAAGAAGATAAATCCCTGGTGGCTGAGACAGTAAAGAATCTGCTTGCAATGTAAGAGACCCTGGGTAAGGAAGATCCTCTGGAGAAAGAAAAGTCTACTCACTCCAGTATTTTCACCTGGAGAACCCCATGGACAGAGGAGCCTGGTGAGCTACAACTCATGCGGTTGAAAAGTCAGACAAGACTGAGCAACTAACACTAACTAATACTCAAGTAATTCTTCCACTTAATAACATAAGAAAAGATTCTATAAAGCAAAACCATTTTGTATCTCAATTGCTGGTATCATCATTATTTACCACCAGATATCAAGGCTCTTATAAACCATTGGTAAATAAGATTGTGAAGCATTAGTGTAAAAATAGGAAGAAACAAAAAGGCCAGTAAAACAGAATAAAACAGAAGCCAGACAAACATATATTAATACTTTACAAAGTTATGTTATGTGTAAGAAATATTCCACTGCAGTGAAGTGAGAGGAAATTGTGCTATTTTTAGGAAATTGAGTGAGTTTGTTTAAATAAGTACACAGAAAAAATAATAATAATGTAACCACCTACCTCATTCTAAGGGCTTCCCAGGTGGCTCAGTGGTAATGATCCACCTGCCAAGCAGGAGACAGGGGACACAGGTTCTATTTCTGGGTTGGGAAGATCCCTTGGAGGAGGAAATGGCAACCCATTCCAGTATTCTTGTCTGGAAAATTACATGGACAGAGGAGGTTGGAGGGCTATAGTCCATGGGGTCACAAAGAGTTGGATTTAGTGACTAAACAACAACAGCAACCTCACACTAAACACATAAATATATTCTAGATAGATTATAGATATAAGTGCAAATAAAAATAGAATTGTCTCTTAGAAGATAAAGCATAAGGAAACATTTTTAAAATCTTGGAGTAGGAATTATTTCTTAACCAGGATTTGAAAAGTAATAATTACACAGGAAAATACAAGGAACTGAAATGTATTATGAATAAGAACTTCTGCTTACCAAATGCATTTTGTGAGTAAATACACAGGCCAAAGTATGAAGAAGGTTATCTGAAATATATATTATTCTAAGAAAAGACTCATAGTCCCAATTATAAAGAAGTTTAGTGTACTAATAAGGGAAATAACCTAAAGCAAATCCCTTATGATTATACAGTGGAAGTGAGAAATAGATTTAAGGGCCTAGATCTGATAGATAGAGTGCCTGATGAACTATGGAATGAGGTTCGTGACATTGTACAGGAGACAGGAATCAAGACCATCCTCATGGAAAGAAATGCAAAAAAGCAAAATGGTTGTCTAGGGAGGCCTTACAAATAGCTGTGAAAAGAAGAGAAGCGAAAAGCAAAGGAGCAAAGGAGAGATATAAACATCTGAATGCAGAGTTCCAAAGAATACCAAGAAGAGATCAGAAAGCCTTCTCCAGCAATCAATGCAAAGAAATAGAGGAAACAACAGAATGGGAAAGACTAGAGATCTCTTCAAGAAAATCAGAGATACCAAAGGAACACTTCATGCAAAGATGGGCTCGATAAAGGATAGAAATGGTATGGACCTAACAGAAGCAGAAGATAATAAGAAGAGATGGCAAGAATACACAGAAGAACTGTACAAAAAAGATGTTCACAACCCAGATAATCACGATGGTGTGATCACTCCCCTAGAGCCAGACATCCTGGAAAGTGAAGTCAAGTGGGCCTTAGAAAGCATCACTACGAACAAAGCTAGTGGAGGTGACAGGATTCCAGTTGAGCTATTTCAAATCCTGAAAGATGATGCTGTGAAAGTGCTGCACTCAATGTGCCAGCAATTTTGGAAAATTCAGCAGTGGCCACAGGACTGGAAAACGTCAGTTTTCATTCCAATCCCAAAGAAAGGCAATGCCAAAGAATGCTCAAACTACCGCACAATTGCACTCATCTTACACTCTAGTAAAGTAATGCTCAAAATTCTCCAAGCCAGGCTTCAGCAATATGTGAACCATGAACTTCCTGATATTCAAGCTGGTTTTAGAAAAGGCAGAGAAACCAGAGATCAAATTGCCAACATCCGCTGGATCATGGAAAAAGCAAGAGAGTTCCAGAGAAACATCTATTTCTGCATTATTGACTATGCCAAAGCCTTTGACTGTGTGGATCACAATAAGCTGTGGAAAAATTCTGAAAGAGATGGGAATACCAGACCACCTGACCTGCCTCTTGAGAAATTTGTATGCAGGTCAGGAATCAACAGTTAGAACTGGACATGGAACAACAGACTGGTTCCAAATAGGAAAAGGAGTACGTCAAGGCTGTATATTGTCACCCTGTTTATTTAACTTATATGCAGAGTACATCATCAAAAATGCTGGACTGGAAGAAACACAAGCTGGAATCAAGATTGCCGGGAGAAATATCAATAACCTCAGATATGCAGATGACACCACCCTTATGGCAGAAAGTGAAGAGGAACTCAAAAGCCTCTTGATGAAAGTTAAAGTGGAGAGTGAAAAAGTTGGCTTACAGCTCAATATTCAGAAAACGAAGATTACGGCATCCGGTCCCATCACTTCATGGGAAATAGATGGGGAAACAGTGCAAACAGTGTCAGACTATTTTTCTGGGCTCCAAAATCACTACAGATGGTGACTGCAGCCATGAAACTAAAAGACGCTTACTCCTTGGAAGGAAAGTTATGACCAACCTAGATAGCATATTCAAAAGTAGAGATATTACTTTGCCAACAAAGGTTCATCTAGTCAAGGCTATGGTTTTTCCTGTGGTCATGTATGGATGTGAGAGTTGGACTGTGAAGAAGCCTCAGCGCTAAAGAATTGATGCTTTTGAACTGTGGTGTTGGAGAAGACTCTTGAGAGTCCCTTGGACTGCAAGGACATCCAACCAGTCCATTCTGAAGGAGATTAGTCCTGGGATTTCTTTGGAAGGAATGATGCTAAAGCTGAAACTCCAGTACTTTGCCCACCTCATGCGAAGAGTCAACTCATTGGAAAAGTCTCTGATGCTGGGAGGGATTTGGGGCAAGAGGAGAAGGGGACGACAGAGGATGAGATGGCTGGATGGCATCACTGACTCGATGGACGTGAGTCTGAGTGAACTCCAGGAGTTGGTGATGGACAGGGAGACCTGGCGTGCTCCGATTCATGGGGTGGCAAAGAGTCGGACACGACTGAGCGACTGATCGGATCTGATCTGAAGGCAAATAACACAACAAAAGTTGGCAAAAATAAAGGGATGACCACAAAACTTACTTGCATAATATCATTAGTCATCAGGAAAAAATATGTATTCAAGAAAACTAGGATCCATTACATACTCAACAGGATGAATAAAACAAAAAAGAAAAAAAAATTACCAAAAGGTGATGAATGCATTAAACACCTGAAATTCATCTCTGTTACTATTTGGAGTGTAAAACTGTAGTATACCTTTGGAAAACAAAGCAGCAAAATATCTTTATATTCATGAAACAAATTCAAATCATTCTACTCATTCAGCTGATAGTATATATAAGGGTGAGCGGTTCCAATCTGCCTCTCAAAATCCTTTAACAGGTGTGGACGCATTTTGTTTTAAAATAGCCATATTCCTACTTGAAAACTGGGTGGCCGGCCGTGACTCCGTCTTTCTGATCACCAGACAGCGTTGGTGCCCCTCTCCCCCGGCCCTCCCTGTGCATGTTTGTTGCCCTTCCCTGTCACTTCCGGCTTTCACCAGCTCCCGGCCCACCCCACAGAGGTGACCGCTCAGCACCCCCTTACCCGGTTTAGGTCCTAACCGGTCTCACCTCATGTGGTGTCCTTCCCTGGCCTCCATGGCCGGTGGCATCTCCGGGCAGAGAAGTGCTCTCGGTCCCCAAGGGGGGAAGATGGGTAGAGCAAGTTGCACGTGAGGGCTGGGCAGAGCAAGTTGCACGTGAGGGCTGTGGAGGCGCTGGTACGCAGAGGGAGAGTGTTCTCCAGGACCAGTTGTGGCTCTGGGTGTTGGCGGTGATGGGCGCAAGCCTGGAGAGTGGGGCCCCATGGGGACCAGGAAGGGCAGTAGACGTCCTGGGTGCCAGGGACCGCTCCTGTGCTGGAGGCTTCTGGCAGTGAGATTCCGTGGCGTGACGCGGTAGCTGCTTTGCTTCCGGGTCGTTTTGAATGGCTTCCGGGCCCCTCACTGTCGCTCGCGGCCACCCCACCTCCACCGTCGGGTCTGTGCCTCTGCCGCGTCTTTGCCACGCGGGCCTACGTGGCCGCACTCCGTTGGTGCCTCGTCCGTCCTGTCCTCTGATCCCTGGGGCTGTGCCTTGGTGCATCTCACTTTCCCGGCCCGCCTTGCACCCGCTCCATTGCCCTCTGCCGCCTTCTGCCCGCCGATGTTGTTGCGTGCTGGACCAGGAGGAGCGCCTGTGCCCCCTGCAGTGGGCTTGTCCCAGTGTGTGTGCGTCGCGGGCTGGCTACGGTGCCTATACCGCCACCCCCAGGGGGGTGAAAGTGAGGGTGCCACGGCCGTCTCCGATGTGCTCGGCTGGTGTCCTTAGCCCCACTTCCAGCCCACCGGGCCCTCGAGGACAGTCTCCCCAACAGAACTTTGGGGCAGCACGCCGCATCCCTCCTGGATGGAGCGTGGAGGATCCTTTGGCCTCGCCGTGGGAGGAGACAGTCGGCCGGCCTGGGGTGATCGCCCTCCGCCTTCCTCACCTCGTGGAGTTTTGGTGCCACTGCCCTTCACCCCACGCCCAGCACGCCAGGCGCCCTGTGCTCACTTGGGATTCCCAGGTGGCGCAGTAGAAAAAAATCAGCCTGCTAATGCAGGCAGTTGCAGAAGATGCAAATTCGATCCCTGAATGGGGGAGATGCCCTGGAGGAGGAAATGGCAACCTCCTCCTGTATTCTTGCCTGAAAAATCCCTTGGACAGAGGAGTCTGGTGGGCTGCAGTCCATGGGGTCATAAAGTCAGAGCTGCAGACACGACTGAGCACATGCACATATACACATGAGAAAAAGGAAGAGAATCCCAGTTACAACTCAACTGTTGTGTAAAGAATTTTGTAATTGGCTTTCCAGAAATGTCACCTTTAGTAGCTGACTTAGTAGAAGGAGGACCCGGATTACACAGGAGGGTTGAGAAAGTGGCTCCTGTATCCAGTAGGAATTTAACAGGATGGCCTCCTCTAGTTAGAGTCACCTGAGGCTCCTGTGTGGTAATGAGGACAGAAGCCAAAGTGGGAAGCCCTGGGCCCCGTGAATCTTGATCTTGTGTCTGAGTTTCTGACCCCTGAAACCTACGTCCCTGGGGATATTACTCTCCCAGTGATCTCCCTTGCAAGTGGGGCAAGGCCTTGGTGGTGGCCTCTGCTTGCCTTGGGGGCATTGTCCCTTAAAGTGTCCATCCTTGCCACAACAAAAACAGACGCCAGGTTTCTGCTTTTGTCCTCCCTCCTTTGTAGCCCTAAAGTTAACTCCCTGTAGGGCCATAATGAGAGCTTGGGCCTTTCTCTTATCTCTATTCTCTTTTTCTTTAGGTTCTTCCTGATTGCTGTTTAGGAGTACTGATGTGGCAGCTCTTACCAGTGTAGGGTAAGGGAGTTAGAAGAGGCGAGGTTCAGAAAAAGAAGGAGACCGGCACTTTATGGAACATTCACCTTTAATGAGGCAAGAAGGGGCAGTAGTCAGATTGTGAGCTGCTGCACTACCCCAAGAAAAGAGTAAGTATATATAGGCATATATGTGGGCATTTACTGTTAAGGGGGCCTGTTCTTCTCCAAGATTATTTGGAGTGAGTGAGGTCGCTCAGTCGTGTTCAACTCTTGCACCCCATGGACTGTAGCCCTATCAGGCTCCTCTGTCCATGGGATTTTCCAGGCAAGAATACTGGAATGGGTTGCCATTTCCTTCTCCAGGAGATCTTCCCGACCCAGGGATTGAACCCAGGTCTCCTGCATTGTAGGCAAACACTTTACCATCTGAGCCACAGGGAAGCCAGGGAAGCGTTCACAGTAGTTATTTCATAAACGGCTGGGGCAAGGAATTCTGGAGACCAGCTGGGACCAGCTAGGAGCTGCGCATGATCAACCTTATTGTCCACTTTTTTTCTTCACGTCAGAGTTCTTTGTTTTGCATAGAATGGTGAGGAGGGCCTGGAGGTGAGTTTTAACTCCAGACTATTTTGAGAAGTATTATGTTCCTTAAACGAGGCCCTCTAAATCTATATGGGGGCCAAAGGCCAGTTTTTAGAGTTTCCTCTGAATATCTGGAGTCGACTGAGTAATAAATTTGCTTTTAAGAATAAGTTTGGGGCATCTGGGTCCAAATTAGTGTGCTTTTTCAGTGCCTCCCTGAGCCTTTCCAGAAAAGCTGTGTGAATTTCCTCCTTTTCCTGAGTCACTCCAGATACTTTGGAGTAGTCTAAGGGCTTAGCTCGTGATTTTTTTAAGTCCTCCCTAATGCTAGTGATAAAGTGAACTCTCTTCCAGTCATCACTGTCTTTGTCATGTGCCCAATTAGGATCAGATATGGGCACTGTCTGGAGCACAGTAGGTAACCAGGCTGATTCACTGTCGGGTCTCCACTGCATGCCAATAGCTTACCATTCATCTCCCCATCCCTGGGCATTTTTAACTACTATTTCTTTCATTGTCAGTAAGGGTGCTAGTCAGGATTAGCATAATATCTTTCCGTGCCATTTCAAAGATTGGTTTAGACCCTGGAAAACACTTATATAATTGTCAGGATCTTCAGTAAAGCTTCCTAGGTCTAATTTACTTTGCCTTAAATCTCGGAGGGGGGAAGGAACATGGACTCCTGTGGCTCCCAAGTCCCCATTAGGAGCTTCTTGTAATGGAAGGAGGGGAGGATATAGCCTAGAGATCACCAGTGTTGGGTTAGGAGCCACTGGGGTAGGAGCTGCTGCTGGTGCCCAAGGCATTACCAGAGATTGTGGAGGCTCCTGTGGGCTAGGTTTGGGCAGCTCTCGTTAAGGGCGTCAGTTTGGACCTGAGGACGTGGAGGAAGTTATAGGCAGCATGGAAGTAGAAAGCCCACAACTCCTGGATAAGAGGGTTTGCTCTCAAGACAAAGCCTGTATATATGGCACTGCTGACCATTTTCCTTCTGATCAACAAAAGAGGTCTAGTTGGAGGATGGTATTATAATCAAATGAGCCCTCAGGGGGCCATTTTTCACCATCAGATAGATCCTATTGAGGCTATGCCTTAGTGCAGAAAAAGATCATACACTTCTTTTAACAAAGTCTAAGGGTCAAACTTCTTCTAGTTCTTCAGTATACTTTGCAAAGGCATCCGCTTTGACCTGGGTGTAGGTCTTGAAGAGGTGGCTCCCATCTGAAAGACAAAAGACCAGCGTCCAGTGCTCTTCATCTTTTCTCTGGTTCTTCTGATAGAGGGTGTCCCCACCTTGCACAGTGGGAGAAAAGAAACACCAATAAAGTATGCTTCCCTCAACTCTGGAGTGCACCTGGTCTTGAGCATCATTATCCGATTACCCTGGACTGTTGTCCTCTTCCTGTCTCTATCTTCCTTTCCACCTAGAGATATAGAGTGAGAGCCTAAGTTGGTGGACTTGCTGTGCTCTTGAACATTGGGTGTGCCTGAACTGGAGTTCCCCTAAAGCAAGCTGTGTAGTGCACAAGGTTAGTAGTATTTACACACACTCCGAAATGATCCTACCTTAAATGAAAACTCTCATAACCTCTAAATGTTAGGAAAGAGAAATGGTAGATGTCCTGCAGTTCTCACTAAGGCAGCAGCCTAGCAGAGATTTTGCTCAGCACCCCAGGTCAATCTGCTGGCTAATACTGAGACCCAAGGCCACTGTCTACTAACACTGTCTGCCTTTGGAACTCAGGCAGGCTTGTGAAATAGAGTGGCTCAAGAGATCATGCAGCTGGATTAGGTAATGAGAAGTGAATGACAGATTTGAGAGTGAGTGTCTGTGCTTACCTTGAGTAGGCATTCAGGATTTCCAGACGAGCCCCCAAAAGATGAGACAGGATTCCGAGTTGTTGTCCACGCAGCCAAAGAATGGAATCCATGAACATGCAAACACTCATGGTAGTAACTGAATAAGATTTATTAAAGAGGAGGAAATTGCAAAGCTCTCAGCATAGACACTCAGCATAGAGAGGGGGTAAAGAATCCCCAAGGTGGTTTTTATATCCTTCCTTTAAATCACATTCGGAGAAGGCAATGGCACCCCACCCCAGTACTCTTGCCTGGAAAATCCCATGGACAGAGGAGCCTGGTGGGCTGCAGTCCATGGGGTCGCGACTGAGCGACTTCACTTTCACTTTTCACTTTCATGCATTGGAGAAGGAAATGGCAACCCACTCCAGTGTTCTTGCCTGGAGAATCCCAGGGACGGGGCAGCCTGGTGGGCTGCCGTCTATGGGGTCGCACAGAGTCGGACTCGACTGAAGCGACTTAGCAGCAGCAAATCACATTATTTCTAAACATTCACTTCAAACGGTCAAGATACTTAACATCATCTTTATGACTTCTTTTGATCCTTGGATTAAGTCACTGCCCTTTTTCATGCCTTCTGTCCATTTTACTATGGGCCAGAGGTATGGGCTTAAGATTAATGATCACCATTGTTTCTCCCTCAAGCATATGGAACAGAATTTAATTGATGCTCTTCTTTGGATCTGAGTGCTGAAAATTGATCAGACTAAAGACACATTCCAAGAATTCAGGACAGTGGAGCAGGATGCTTACTGAAAACGAGACTGAGATTTCAGAGTTTTACACTGACTGCCTAGTAATTTCTATTGCAAAACCAGTCATGGTAGAAAGCAAAAAGGAACTAAAGGTGAAAGAGGAGAGTAAAAAAAAAAAAAAAAATGCTAGCTTAAACCTCAGCATTGAAGAAATTAAGATAATGGTATCTGATATTATCATTAAGATAATGAGCAACCTAGACAGCATGTTAAAAAGCAGAGACATTACTTTACCAACAAAGGTCCATCTAGTCAAGTCTATGGTTTTTCTAGTAGTCATGTATGGACGTTAGATTTTGACTCTAAGGAAAGCTGAGGACTGAAGAATTGATGTTTTTGAACTGTGGTGTTGGAGAAGACTCTTAAGAGTCCCTTGGACTGCAAGGAGATCCAACCAGTCCATCTAAAAGAAATCAGTCCTGAATATTCATTGGAAGGACTGATGTTGAAGCTGAATCTCCAGTACTTTGGCCACCTGATGTGAAGAGCTGACTCATTCGAAAAGACCCTGATGTTGGGAAAGACTGAGGGCAAGAGGAGAAGGGGTCGACTGAAGATGAGATGGTTGGATGGCATCACTGACTCAATGGGCATGAGTTTGAGTAAACTCTGGGAGTTGGTGATGGACAGGGAGCCCTGGTGTGCTGCAGTCCATGGGACAGCAAAGAGTCAGATACGACTGAGTGACTAAACTGAACTGAACTGAATGGCATCCGGTCCCACCACTCCATAAGAAATAGATGGGGAAACAATGGAAACAATGAGATTTTATTTTCAGTTCAGTTCAGTCATTCACTCATGTCCGACTCTTTGCAACCCCATGAATCGCAGCATGCCAGGCCTCCCTGTCCATCACCAATTCCCGGAGTTCACTCACACTCATGTCCATCAAGTCAGTGATGCCATCCAGTCATCTCATCCTCTGTTGTCCCCTTTTCCTCTTGCTTCCAGTCCCTCCCAGCATCAGAGTCTTTTCCAATGAGTCAACTCTTTGCATGAGGTGACCAAAGTACTGGAGTTTCAGCTTTAGCATCACTCCTTCCAAAGAAGACCCAGGGCTGATGTCCTTTAGAATGGACTGGTTGGATCTCCTTGCAGTCCAAGGGACTCTCAAGAGTCTTCTCCAACACCACAGTTCAAAAGTACCAATATTTCGACGCTCAGCTTTCTTCACAGTCCAACTGTCACATCCATACATGACCACTGGAAAAACCATAGCCTTGACTAGGCGGACCTTTGTTGGCAAATAATTGTCTCTGCTGTTTGGAGGGCTCCAAAGTGACTGCAGACAGTGACTGCAGCCATGAAATTAAGACTCTTGCTCCTTGAAAAAAAAAAGCTATGACAGTGTATTGAAAAGCAGAGACATCACTTTACCAACCAAGCTCCTTGAAAGAAGACCTAGACAGTGTATTGAAAAGCAGAGACATCACTTTACCAACCAAGCTCCTTGAAAGAAAACCTAGACAGTGTATTGAAAACCAGAGACATCTCTTTACCAACCAAGCTCCTTGAAAGAAAACCTAGACAGTGTATTGAAAAGCAGAGACATCTCTTTACCAACCAAGCTCCATATAGTGAAGGCTATGGTTTTCCAGTAGTCATGTGTGGATGTGAGAGTTCAACTGTAAAGAAGGCTGAGCACCAAAGAGTTGATGCTTTTGAACTGTGGTGTTGGAGAAGACTCTTGAGAGTCCATTTGACTGCAAGGGGATCAAGCCAGTCACTCTTAAAGGAAATCAATGTCAAATACTCATTGGAATGACTGAAGTTGAAGTGCCAATATTTTACCCCCCTGTTTTGAAGATCAGACTCATTGGAAAAGTCCCTGATGCTGGTATAGATTGAAGACAAAAGGAGAAGAGGGCAGCAAAGGATGAGGTAGTTAGAGGTAGTTAGTTAGCATCACTGACTCAATGGACATGAATTTGAGCAAAGTCCCGAAACAGTGAAGGACAGGGAAGTTGGGCATATTGCAGTCCATGGGGTTGCGAAGAACTGGACATGACTTAGTGACTGAACAACAGCAGTGTCACACAGTGACTATTTTAGATTTAAAAGTAAGATCAAGACATTTAATTACACTCTTACTAGGAAATATTTTCAATGAAAAATAAGTGATGCCAGGTACTCACTAATGGATTTAATTATGATAAAAATACCATAATCAGTGAAGGACTAGGAAACCTTGCGTACTGCAGTCCATGGAGTCACAAAGAGTCGGACATGACTTAGTGACTGAACAACAACAAGAAACTGTATTTTAATAAATTTTCTTCAATTTTACCCTGGCTAATACGCTTGCAAATAGGAATAAGCACACGTCTGTATTTGTTCAGGGGTCTGGGTGTCTCAGAGGGATCCCAAGCTGATTGCAATCTGGCATGACTTCTAGCCCCTCACACTGTTACCATTACAAGATTAGTCATTATAATATATACTCTAATATCATTGAGCAAAACATCCAAAAGATTTTATTTGTTGTCATTATCATATTTGTCCTTCATTACAATGTACAATTGTAAAGTATGTATTAATAAAAAGGTATTATCAAGAATGCTGAGGGATTATTTTTACTGTTTCGTTTATTCAGAGGTTCTTCATGAATAAACCACAATGTAAAATGATTAGCAGTGCATGTCTACCAGATCAACAGATTTTCTTTTGTTTATTTTTGCCTTTCTATCAAGAGTTAATAAGCAAGAACTAGGGCTTTACAAAAAGGGCCTTAACAGTCCCCACAGTTTGTATAAACTTCAGACACTTAAAAACTAATTCGTCTTGGAGTACAGTTGCTTTACAATGTTATGCTAGTCTCTGCTGCACACCACAGTGAATCAGTTACATATATACACTTATTTTAGACTCTTTATATATATATATATATATATATATATATATATATATATATATATCCATTGTAGAGTATTGACAGAGGAGCCTGATGGATTACACTCAATGGGGTCACAAAGATTTGGGCACGACTGATTGACTAAGCACAGCACATAGAGTATTGAAGAGAGTCCACTGTGTTGTAGAGTAGAGCCTTATTAGTTGTCTACTTTGTATATAACAGTGTGTTAATATAAATCCCAATCTCCCAATTTATTCCAGACACTTTTTCTTGATCTCCTTATTCTTTGACCATCTACTTTAGAAAGTGTGTGAGTTCCTTCTCTACCACGATGATCTGTGAACATTTTACAACCCAGGAATGTCTTTCTCGAGAACCTGTGAGCCCGCCTTCCTAAAAGTGATCATCTGAAAAATTGGTCCCTTTATCCCAGTCTGTGTGGAAAGGCAGAAGCTTCACTTCCACAAGTGCCAATGACTAACCACATATGGGAACCTTGAGGCTGAGGGCCTGTGTTATTTTCTCATTAGCTCACTCAGTGTTTACAAATCCCCCTATCCCTAGTCACTTGTTTCAGGGGAGTTGAGTTCAGTCTTTCTCCTTGCAATAGTCTTGACCTTTATCACAATGTCTTGAATAAAGTTTTCCTTGCCTATTTAACTCTTTCCAGTGCAATGTTTTTGGGAGGATCTGTGGCTCCTTTCTATTACCTAAATAGCTAAAGATAACTTTTACTCTCAAAATCCATAATGATAGGTGCTTCAGTCAGTTAGGGGTGCAGTAACAGAATACCTTGGATGAGGGTGCTTATACAATAATTATTTGTTTCTCATAGTCTAAAGGTTGAGAGTCAAGGTCAGGATTCAGCAAGGTCAGGTTCTGGTGAATGTGTCTTCCTTAGATTTTGCCACCTTCTCATTTATCTTCATGTGGCAGAAAGAGAAAGGATGAGCTCTATTCCTCTTTGTAGAAAGATGGTAATGTCATGGGGACTCCACCCTCATGATGTAATTACCTCCCAAAGGCCCCACCTCCTGGGACCATCTCACTGGAGGTCAGGGTTTCAACATATAAATTTATGTGCGGACACAGAGGTTTAGTCCATAACAAGAATAGCTCACACTACTTATAGTCAGCAGAATTTAGTTAGGATGTTTGAGGCACTAAGTTGGTCCCATTTCCTTGTTTTACATAATTTATCCTGTTTAATTATTATAAATATTCACCAACTTTTATAAATAGTTCTTGAATCAACTATAGGAGAACTTTCAAAAAGTCCAATATGTTGCTTGGTCAAAGAAATACAAATAAACTTGGCAAATTGGAGCTGTATTAAAACTTAGTGAATTCTCCACCATTTAAATCATTAATAGGACATAACAAATTCAATCACAAATTCTTGTAAAGTTCTTTAACTAACATGAATTGAACGTGCCCCTCTTGTCTCAGAAAACAACTGCAAGTTCATTATCTGATGAATAGACACATTGTGAATGAAATCTGTTAAAATGACTTAATCATTGATATACCATTATTATCACTTCCAAAATGTTTTCAAGTTTTTGAGACATAAATTATCACATGTGCTTTACAAAATACTCCGTTCCATTTATGACTGTATCAGGATAAGTATATTTCCTGTATCAGGAAATTTTCTATCATTACTCTAAAAAATTAATTAGTCCATTTTGACAAACATCTTTAGAAATATTTAGAATTGTTTAATAGAAAAATTGTCTTTAAACATCTGCTGTTATTTTCCTATTTATTAAAATATTTTTAAAGGAGTATTTGGGCCTTAATAAAAATATTAGTCATAACATCCTTCCCCTTTTCCTTCTAACAATCAAAATAACAAAAATATTTAAATTACTGACGTTTTTGAAAATAAATGTCTTCATGATATAAGTAAAAGTAACCATAATAAAAAGACAGTGATGGGACTTCCTTAGTGGCCCAGGGGTTAAGAATCTTCCTGCCAGTGCAGGGGACATGGATCTGATCCCTGGTCTAGGAAGATCCCACATGCCGCTGAGCAACTAGCCTGTGCACCACAGCTACTGACCCAGGGCTCTAGAGCCTGCAAGTTACAGCTACTGAAGCCTGTGCACCTAGAGCCTGTGCTCCACAACAAGAGAGAAGTCCCTACTCAGGACAGCTAGAGAGAAGACAAGCATGACAAGGAAGACCTAGCACAGACAAAATCAAATAAAAATAAAAATAAAAAATTAAAGGTAGTGATAAATTGAAAACACGCTTGCAACACACAACAAAAACGTTCATTTTTGTGAGAAGAATTTACGGGGCTCCAAATAAGGAGTACAAGTGGATACATTAGGTATCAAACTTAATTTTGTTTATAAGATTAAATCTTTGGGTTTTTTTTGGAAAGTCTTTTTATTTTATTTTTTTTAACTTTACAATATTGTATTGGTTTTGCCATATATCAAAATGAATCCGGCACAGGTATACATTTGTTCCCCATCCTGAACCCTCCTCTTTCCTCCTTCCCCATACCATCCCTCTGGGTCGTCCCTGTGCACCAGCCCCAAGCATCCAGTATCGTGCATCGAACCTGGACTGGTGACTCGTTTCATATATGATATTATACATGTTTCAATGCCATTCTCCCAAATCATCCCACCCTCTCCCTCTCCCACAGAGTCCAAAAGACAGCAAAAGAGACACTGATGTATAAGATTAAATCTTAGGCTTTGTTTCTTCTAGGGAAGTCTGGGGACTCGGAAAGAGTAGAAATGGGTGGAGGAGACTGTACTAGGGGTGGGGTGGACGCACAGTCAATATCGTAAGACCTTTAGCGAGACCCTTAGACTAGGATTAGAGGTCATGCTCCACCAACAGGAAACCTGTCAGCAGTCCTCGCCAGAGTCTGATGAGTCTGGGACAGAGGCCTTCTCCATGCACTACCCAGGCCCTCAGGCCTCAGGGCAGGTGGGTGAGATGAAGGCCCAGGACAGTTTGGGGACTGTGTCCCACAGAGTCCCAGAGCCCTTGCCACGGGGGCCCACAGGCCAGATCCAGGCCACAAAGCTGCTGAAGTGAAAGTGAAAGTCGTTCAGTCGTGTCTAACTCTTTGCAACCCCATGGACTATACAGTCCATGGCATTCTCCAGGCAAGAATGATGGATTGGGTAGCCTTTGCCTTCTCCAGGGGGGTCTTCCCAATACAAAGCAGTGAACCTCTCCCCATTCCCTGCCTCCATGACCTATACGCTGCAGAGAACGATCTGGGCATGGTCCCCAGAGCCCTGGGCAGCTGGAGGATATGACCCTGGCTACTAAGGAAAGAGTTTCCCAGCTCCTGTCTCTCCATTCACATTTCCACACTTGTTCCAGCACTGATCGGTTGTCCACCCCCAAGAGGTGGCAGGAGGTTAGGTTGGTGTGCAAGGATCTTACACATCATTTCAGGCTTGCCTCTGTGGTTGGGACTTCTTTCAAAGAGAGTAATTGTTGTGAACTAAAGATTAACCCAGTTGGAAATTGCTACAAGTGTGTCTCTGCAGCTTAAATGAACAGCCTGAGGCCTGGCTGGGTCCTGGGCGCCAGGCACTGAGAGAGATGGAAGTTGGATGGGGTCTGGGACTTGGCTCTGAGGTGCTGCCCGCTGAGACCCGCCCCCTCAGCCAGGGCCGGGCACTGGACGTAGGGCCCCGACTGGGTGCCGGATACCCTGCCCACCCAGGACCCCCTCCTCCTGGCCTGGGCCTGGACCCCAGAAATAGAGGGTGGTGCCTGGGACCTGATGCCTTCTTGTCAGAACTGAGAGTAGCATTTGATTTGTGGGGAGGTTTACAGCAACGTTAGGGTTTCCCTCATAGCTCCATAAGTAAAGAACCTGTCTGTAGTTCAGGGTACCAGGGTTTGATTCGTGGGTTGGGAAGGTGCCCTGGAGAAGGAAATGGCAAGCCACTCCAGTATTCTTACCTGGAGAATCCCATAGACAAAGGAGCCCGGCAGGCTACAGTCCATGGGGCCGCAAGAGTCAGACTTGACTCAGTGACTAAACCACCACCACCACCACAAGAACATCATGCCCTGACCATGACCTGACCTCAGGAACAAAGACTCTGACCCCAGAAGTAACCAGGCCATTCCCTCAACTTTCCTAGAAAAGCACTTTGCTGACATTTTTTCTGGGTGCTCACCTTTTTTTGTTTGTCTGTCTTTTCTCCCTGTGTGGCCCTGCAGGAAGGCTTTCTCTCCTCACTGTGTGTTAGGAGCACAAACTTGTAATCAGTACCAAGATGATATTCTAATCAAGAATAGAATCTCTTTTTATTCTCAATGTGTTAGATTTGTCCCTCCTCACCCGAAATGTTCACTATCAGCTATACTTGGGGACAGAACATTTTCATTCATACAAATTATTTTCTAATCAGAGAGAAATGTGTGAGTCTGAGATTCAATTTTTGAAATAAAATGTTTACTCTGAAAAGCCAAACATGTGCATAGAATCACAGTAGCAGTTGGACAGTGGCAGTTGGACTCATCCTGTGCAGAGTCCAGTTAATTTTGAAGGTTCTGTGATGTGTGGTTGCCATGGTAATGTGGTGATACACATTCTGCATTCAGTGTGTTTGCGAGCTGAGAGCTTCATGTATGGTGGCAAAGAGAAATGGGTAACCTGAATTGTTTGGGAGGTAGGTTCCCACTGTTCCTCTGAAGGCTGTTCCTTCAAATGGGCTGTTTAACTTTTACTGATGAATTTTCCTCATTTTTTATTATTATTTTTCTTTTCCATCACTCTAATTTATCTACAGAGTTATAAATGTGGTTTATAGTCTTGTTTTATTCCTTAAATTATATTTTGATTTTCCTGTCAGCTGGCTGCCTTAAGTATCTTCCTAAATTTCCAATTTCCCAATGCCAGTTTTGTATACACTCTTACCAGAGAACAGATGGAAAGAACTAACAGAGGAGAACCATGATGTCTCCCAACATCTGACATTATAGTAAAGGGAATTACATCTCAACTGTTCTCAAATGCTGCTGCCCAAATCTACAAACACTAGCAGTGTAAATCCTGAGACTTACAGGATTTACACTTACAGGATAAAAAGGAAAGAAACTGGGATTTACTGGTGGGATTCCCATGGGTGGATGTGGGCTGGATCATTGTTTGGCTGTTGCCAAGGAGTTTAGTGAGATGGCATAGTGCTGTTGGGTTGGTAGGATGAACATTTGGTCACTGAGGGAAGGAGAGCTTGTCTGTTGATCCTCAAGGAGAATCCAGGGTTACAGTCTCCAGGCTGTGAGGATGGAGATGATTTTCAAAAAGAATATGGGGCTCTGTTGTCTCCTACTACAGGGTCTAGAGCATAATGAGAAGTTGATAGAGTCAGAATTTTAGTGGGGGAAGGTTGAACTCCTGCCCATTCTTAGCTAGCACTTGGTCCAGGCTGCTCAAATAAGTGTGCAGATCAGCTGTGAGACTTTGAGCATCTCAGACTTAGTTAAGCCACCAAAGGCCAGCACAGATGGCCACCTCCTGAGTTAACTCACATTAAGTGCTCATCCAGACTTGGTCAAGTTAAAACGAAGCTAATTCTTTGTAGAGCCATCATGTGCCCTTTGGTTTAGAAGGTTCTGAGCTCTGAGGCAACTTGTTGGCCAAACAGATGACTGGTCACTTAGCAAGGTGAACTGGACATTGGGAAGGCTGCTCGTGAGATGGTTGAGTGTGTGAAGAAGCTCTAGAGGATGGACAGAGTTGGAATCCTGTGGTCTTTCTGAGAGGCTTTTCTCAGAGGAAACTTGTATTTTGGATCAGGAACTGAAATATAGAGATGAGTGGTAGGAGGAGGATTGGAGCTCTTTTTAAGGCTGAGGCACCTTCTCAGGGCATCAGCTCTCATCCCCAGAAAACTAGGGGCAGGATAATTTGAGTTGGAGGTAGGGTTGAGGTCCTGGGTAAGGGGTTTTAGCACAGGTCTCAGAGGTGCAGGCATCTGTGTCCTCAGGGAACCATCTACAATCCTGTCCCAGATCCACTATTTATTATTGCGTGACCATTGGAAAATCACTTCATCTCTTTCAATTTCAACACCATCTAATGTAACATATGGATTACAGCCCACACTTTGTCCACCCTTCCTCTTGAACAGGGCTGGGTGTCCGAAGAGGTGATAATAGATACTCTCCATGAGCTATAAAAACTTGTTTCAGTGAAAAAGCTGAAGAATAAGCTTCCATCCCCCCTTATTGGAGCCATCAAAATGTCCTCTCTGCTTTCAACCACTACTGAAGGTCCATCTTATTCTTGCCGTCATTCAAGGTTGAACACTTACAGAGAAATTACAAAGCACCAGTCCTTTACTTTTCTATTTATTTATTTATTTGTCTATCATTCATTTATTTGGCTGCATCAGGTCTTAGTTGTGGCACGTGGAATCTTCATCACATCGTGCAGCTCTTTCGTTGCAGGGTACTGACTCTCTACTTGTGGTGCTTGACCTCAGTAGTTGCAACATGTGGGCTTAATTGCGCAGAGGCATACAGGACCAGAGTTTGCCGACCAGAAATCAAACCCCATCCCCTGCGTTGAGAGGCAGATTCTTATCCACTGGACTGCCCGGGAAGTCCCTCCTTTATTTTTCTAATATTTTACCTGTATTTAATTACTCTTGGCCTCATAATACTAAAAATAGGCCATGTTAACATTTCTCCAACTCAGGACAGGGAACTGAGGCAAAGAGGGATCCGTATGTCTTTCCCAAGTACCTGCTTCTCCTCAATGTGATTTGAATCCAGTCCATCAGGCATGGTCACCATGCTCTGCTGAGCTTCTAGGTCTCAGTTAAATAGAGATATTTGCACACACAGCCAGTCTGTTGGATGTTTTCAGTGCATATCGAACTGCAGATCTTCCTAAGTCCACCTTGGATTCAGGAGGCCTTGCAAGGCATCTGGTGAGGAAGGGAACCAGAGGATTGAATTATGGGTCAATTATTATTAGTTCCCGGGTGGTCCTCTGCCGGCAACATGTCAACAGCTCTCACCATTATAATGCATTTCACAGGATGTCTCATCCAGAAGGCGAGAAGCCACACCCCTCAAATGTCAAGAACATCAAGAACCAGCTGGATGAAGAGAGTTTGTTGTTGGCCACACAATAGGGTGCACCCTCTAACTGACTCAACTGAAGGTACTGTGGAAATTTTCTCATTAAGTTCATTCAAGAATGATTATTGTAGTATGTTCAGGGCCTCATATTTAAGGGAAAAAAACAGAAATATTAAGCAATGTTCTTTTATTTCATGTGTTCAAATTGAAACTATATCAGTTGGTACTGCTTTAACTATGAAAGGAAAGATGCATTTTAAATTCAACATTTGGTTCATGCTTAAAAGTGAAAATGGTCTCTAGCTATGGTTTGGACATTAGCTAATTTTTTAACACTAGGTGTGATGTGTTCCCCCCTGAAGTCATGTTTCAAGATTTCTTTAAATCATTAGACTTTACTTAAAGCAGGATTACATTGACATAAAAGTTGTATAGATTATACAGAAAATTCCAATAACATATCACTTCAGTTTCAGCTATCAAATTCTACTCACAGATAACATATGTGTGCTACATTTTTTATAATTAGTGAGAAAATATATTTTTAGTAGTTCAAAATCTAACATTGTTAGTTCACCTAACATTCACACTTTGTATTGTTACATTCAGTGATATTTTAAATATGCACTTTTAAATTATAATACTATACAGAAATCTACACACTAATGTTCACAGTGTATTATTAGTATGTAAATACTAGAAACAACCAAAAGACCATCATGTGATGAATGGATAAATGAAATGTGATATGTACTCAGAATGGAATACTGTCCCACCACAAAATGAATTAAGGATTGAAATATGCTATAAAATGGATGGACAATTAATACAAACATTTATTATAGTTAGTGAAATAAGGCAGGCACAGAAAGACAAATATTGCATGCTTCCACTGGTTTAAGGTACACTGAATAGGCTAACTCATGGAAGCTGGAAATAGAAATTACCAAAGCGAGGAGGCAACGGAGAAGGTGGATTATGACTTAATGGGTACAGAGGTTATATTGGATCTGATGAAAAATATGTAGATGGTGTTGATAGGTACACTAAATTGTGAATATAGAAAAACCAAGATTGCTGGGAAAAATATAAATAACCCCAGATATGCAGATGAGACCACTCTTTTGGCAGAAACTGAAGAAGAACAAAAGAGCCTCTTGAGGAAAGTGAAAGAGGAGAGTGAAAAAGTTGGCTTAAGGCTCAACATTCAGAAAGCTAAGATCATGGCATCCAGTCCCAGAACTTCATGGCAAATAGATGGGGAAACAGTGGCTGACTTTATTTTTCTGGGCTCCAAAATCACTGCAGATGGTGATTGCAGCCATGAAATTAAAAGACGCTTACTCCTTGGAAGGAAAGTTATGACCAACCTAGACAGCATATTAAAAAGCAGAGACATTACTTTGTCAACAAAGGTCCATCTAATCAAGGCTATGGTTTTTCCAGTATGAATGTATGAATGTGATTGTTGGACTATAAAGAAAGCTGAGCACCAAAGAATTGATGCTTTTGAACTGCAGTGTTGGAGAAGACTCTGAACAGTCTCTTGGACTTCAAGGAGATCCAACCATTCCAACCTAAAAGAGATCAGTCCTGCGTGTTCATTAGAAGCACTGATGTTGAAGCAGAAACTCCAATACTTTGGCCACCTGATGTGAAGAGCTGAGCCATTTGAAAAGACCCTGATGCTGGGAAAGATTGAGGGCAGGTGGAGATGGGAATGACAGAAGATGAGATGGTTGGATGGCATCACCAACTCAATGCACATGGGTTTGGGTGAACTCTGGGATTTGGTGATGGACAGGGAGGCCTGGTGTGCTGCGATTCATGGGGTCACAAAGACTTGGACAAGACTGAGCAACTGAACTGAACTGATGGAACTTTTTAATTCTTAAAAATTATGAGAAGAATAAATACAATTTATTTTTGATGACAATGCTCAGTCCCTAGTTTATGTCTGTGAGCCCATGGACAGCAGCACACCAGGCTGACCTATCTTTCACTATCTTCTGGAGTTTGCTCAAATTCATGTCCATTGAGTCGATAATGCTATCAAGATATCTCATCCTCTGTGGCCCCTTCTTTTCCTCCTGCCCTCAGTCTTTCCCAGCATAAGGGGCTGTTCGAGTGAGCCTGATCTTTACATCAGGCAGCCAAAGTACTGAAGTTTAAGCATCAGTCCTTCCAATGAATATCCATGATTGATTTCCTTTATGATTATCTGGTTTGATCTCCTGGCTGTCCAAGGAACTCACAAGAGTCTCTTCAGTACCACTATTCTAAAGCGTTAATTCTTTGGTACTCAGCCTTCTTAATGGTCCAAGTCTCACAACAGTACATGACTACTGAAGCATAGTGTGATTTTTAGTGCTTCCCTCTGTCAGACCGAGTTTCAAGTCGATCCCCTTAGCCAGAAAGCTTAAGGCTCTCTGACTCATTTCTGAAACGTTCATCTCCTTTGCCTTCCTCCACCCATGATAAAGGTTGTCCAACAGATTTCAGCCCACACATTAACCACCCACATCCATACACTCCTCCGATGTATCCACATTAACATGGTCTTCCCCATCAGCATCACAAATGTCCTGAAAATTCCTCTATGTCCTCCTAGAGCTCCCCGAGGACCAGCTTGAGGAGCTATCCATTTCAACGTTGGAGGAAGAGGCTCTGCCCAACTCCACAGTAAGTGCCTCCTATTCATCTGATATAAAAGTATTGCTTAATGACTTTATTTTCTAGCTGAATTCAGATAAAGGTTCAAAATATTCAAGACAGTTCATATAAACAGTTTTTAATTTGATGGATGAATTTCTCCCAGCAGATAACTTATTCAAAAGGATGTTTTTCAAAAATTACAACATAAATTAAAAACTGGAATTGGGATCAGTTTCCTCAGCAGAAACTGTTCCTTCCAGAAATGAAACTTTTAATTACTGGTGAAAATGAGCTGGAGTGCTCTTCCAGGAGGAGCTCCAGCCTTTCCCACAGGTGTTCTCTATGTGTTATTTTGGGGCTATGGATGCAACAGCACATGCCCATTTGGTTTTCTGAAAAGAAAAAGAGAACAAAAGACCTGAATGCACAGGACTGAAGATGCTGACACCCTCACACTGTTTTCTTCTTTCTAATTGCAGGCCTGTGAACAAGCCAGTGAACACGGTAATTATTCAGGGATCATCCCTCTGATGAAAATAATCTAGTTGATGAAGGTGGCAATCTCTTGCCAGCTCTGTTTGGAGGGTCGCCCTGATGCTGGATTCCTAAAGAGGGTGAAGGCACAGGGTGCAGATAAGAGACTGATCTCCCAGGAAAGAAAATGTCTGTGCTCTATGGTACCTGGAAACCACTACATCATTTAGATGCATGGGTTTTGGTCCCATGTGTGAGCCCATGCAGTGTGATTCTCAAGCTGTCTGTGTGTCTTTCCTCAGGAGATGTTTCCCTCTTATAAAGCACAAGTCAACGGTGAACTTTCTAAACACTTCTCAACACACTGTGCACTGGCTGTAGATTACCTAAGTCTTTCCTCATCTCAGTCATTCCTCAAGTTCGGTTAATATTCATCTTGCTCAAATGGAGATGGTGCTGAGAAATATGGACCAAGCTATTGACTTCCAAAGTGGAAAAGAATAAACTGGGAACCTATGGGTGGTCCCAGTGTGTCTGCTCTGGACCCCTGACCTGCACTTATCACTCAACCGTGGGATCCTCAGTCATGGAGCAAGGGGGTCCCTGCATCTCCGTTTATGCCTGGAGGTACTAGAGCTCCAGAGGTCCAGATTGTGCCCTTCATTGTAAGATGGGCTCAGTGGTCATGGAACCCAGGGCAAACATAGGTGGATTATCACCAACATTGCCACAGTCATTACTGTGAAGGGCACCTTGGGATTCATATCCTCCTAGTGAATTCAAAGATCTGAAAGTTGTGTTCCCTTGTTTAGACAGTACAGGCCATATCTGTTGGTGCTAGTGTCATTGCTTAACCAAGGACAAAAGCAGAGTGTCATCCAGGGAGATATTTCATTGTCCTGGGTGACATTACCATAAGCCGTACATTGGTTAAACCCTGTAGCACACTCTTAAGGGAAGGTGTCAAATAGATCTCACAGTGGAACCTGACATTCTCCTTGGTGACCTTGACTCTTGTTGTGAACCTCCTGCACACCAGGGTCCAAGAAGGTCAACGTTTACCCCATGCGTTCTCTCCATGATGAACTGTCCCTCTAAATGTATGGCTTCAATGAGTGTGAACAAACACTGACTCAGTGGACGTGCAAATATTGTTCAGAAAATGGAGACTAGGAAGAAACATCACATGGTAGATTATAGCTATTTGGCAAGGTAGGGTTGAATTCAGTTCTCTAACAGAGATTGCTTTTAATCAAGAACAAAATCTCATAGAAAACTTAATAAGTGCATCAGCTGAAATTGAATCCTGGGGAGGCAGTGATCTAGGAAGAAATCCTTCCAGATAGGAGTGGTTTTGTAGAAGATATAAACAGGCAGGAGTTTCATGAGTCTTTGTCATTGAAAGGTGGCATGCATTCCAGTGTTTCTTTTTTCCCGAACTGTTCTGTTATCACTAGTTAAAATACAGAAGTTTCCTGCTCCTCTGATTTGCTCTTATTTATACAATGAAGAGGATGATTCAACAGCAAGTCAGTCCATAGTTACTAATGCCTTATGCATACACTCCACCCCATGCCCCTTCAATGAAAAAGGCTCCTGAGAGGTTAGTGAGCACCTCACCTGTGTCTCTATGCTGTTCTGTGTCCCTCCAGCTCCCCAGGAGGACATGGCAGTGGAGCTGCCTCAGGCCGGGACTGAGGACGAGCCTCTGAGGACGGTGGACGTAAGTGCACCTCTCTTAACCGGGGCAAGGCTGCGGCTTCACTTCTTTATTTTCCATTCAGTCAAACACAGTTATAGTAATATGAGAATTTGCGTTACCACTGAGGCATGCAAATCCTTGGCTGGGAAAGCAGAGAGGATAAATCTATTATCAACACAGTCCTGATTCAAAAGGACATTTAAATAAGACAGCATCATTTATTACTGTAGGTACTTTGCTCAACAGAAAGTGTTCTTTCTTGAAAAACAATTTGTAAACGTTGGTCAAATTAAAACTGAGAGATCTTATGTGAAACAGACCAGTCTTCCCAACAGGAGACTGTCTGTTTTATTTTGGAGCCACTGAAGTAAAGAGTGCTAGTTACCTGAGGACAAAAACCAGATAAGAGAAGACTTAGTGCAGAAAACTCAAGATGCTGAGACACTCACTCTGTTTTCTTCTCTGCAATCACAGGAATCCGGGGAAGCCTGTGAACACGGTAAATATTCACGGATCATCACTCTGCTGACGGACAATCCAACTGATAAAGGTGGGGTTCTCTGGCTCTGGTTGGAGAGTGGCCCTGATGCCAGATTCCTACTTGGGGTGTGGGCTGTAGGTGAAAAGAAGAGACTGATCTCCCAGGAAAGAACAGTGTCTTTGTTCTATGGTACCTGGAAGCAACTACATCATTTAGATGTTGTGGGTTTGTGTGAATCACAATTGGGGGCCCTTGTGTGAGCCCAAGTGGTGTGATTCTGGAGCTCTGTGTCTGTGTGTGTTGCCTCTGGAGGGGTTTCCCTGTTACACAGCACTAGTCAACTGTGAACTTTCTAAAGACTTCTCACAACCACTGCACACTGACCATACATTACCTGACTCTTTCCTCTACTCAGTCTTTCCTCAAAAGTGAAAGTGAAAGACATTCAGTTTGTATTCAAATCTTTGCGGTCCCATGCACTACAGTCCATGGAATTTTCCAGGCCAGAATACTGGAGTGGGTGCTCTTTCCCTTCTCCAGGGGATCTTCCAAACCCAGGGATAAAACACAGGTATCCAGCATTGCAGGCAGACTCTTTAACAACTGAGCTATCAGGGAATCCATTCCCCAAAATAGCTTAATATTAATTTTCCTCAGGTGAAGATGATAATTGGACAAATGGCCAAAATTTTTAACGTCCTAGTGGAAAAACCAAACTTAGTACCCAGGGTTGATCTCAGTTTGGTTCCTCTGGAGGAGTGACTTGCTCCTACCAGTCACCAATGTGATCCTCAGTCATGCGGAAAGGGAGTCTCAGCATCTATATCCATGCCAGGAGGTATTAGCAGGTCCAGGGGTCCAGATCCTGCCCATCATTATAAGGTGGGCAAGTGGTCAAGGAACTCAGGTAACCATAGGTGGATTAACACCAACTTTGGAAACGTCATTATTGGGAAAAGAATCTCAGTACTCATATCCTCCTGGTAACCTCACAGATTCTGAGTGTTGGGTGGCCTTTTGTAGCATGGAAGTCATATGTGTTGGTGTTCCTGTCTTTGTTTACACAAGGACAAAAGCATATTATCAAAAGAGATGTATTTCATTGTACTGGGTAACATTACCATAACCTCACACTGATTAAACCCTGCAGTAAACACTCAAGGGATATTGTCAAATAAAGCTCAGAATGGAACTGATAGTCTAGTGACCATGATCCTTGTTGTAAATCTCATGCATAGCTGGGTCAGAGACAGTCAGATTCACTCCATGCTTCCTCTCCATAATGAACTGTCCCACTAAAAATATGACTTCTGTGAGTGTGAACCCCCACTGACTCAGTGGACAAGCAAACATTGTTTGGAAAATCAAGCCTGGGAAATAACATTGCATGATTCATAATAGCTATTTGGAAAAGTAGTATTGACTTTAGCCCTCTAACAAGAGTTTGCCTTTAATCAAGAATAAAGTCTCCCAGACTTGTTAAGTACAATAGTTGAGACAGCACATCCTGCAGATGCAGTGATTTAGGAAGAAATCCAGAAGATAGGTGTGATTTACCAGAAGCTCGAAACAGAAAACAGGGTCATGGGTCTGTCATTTAAAGCTGGCATGCATTGTAATGTTTCACATTTCCCCATTGGTTTGGTTATCACCAGTTAAAGGCAGCCAATCTCTTTCATCGCCTTCCTGCTTGTCTCCTTGGTTGTACTTCATCCAGCAAAGAGGAGGAATCAAGAGCAGCTCAGTCCATAGTTACTAACCTCTCTCATGTACACATTCCACCCGATGTCCCATCAAACAAACAAACAAGAAACCTGAGATCTTTGGAAGCAGCCTCTCCTCTGTCCTGATGGCCTTCTGTTTCCCTCTAGCTCCCCAGGAGCACCTGGTGTTGGAACTGCCCCAGGCCGGGGCTGAGGAGCCACCTCTGTATCCCCTGGAGGTAAGCTCAACAGTCTGTGTTTCACAAAGGCTGCTGCGTCTCTTCTTTATGTTTCATTCAGTGAAATACAGTTATAGTAATCGGACAATGTATATTAGCACTTATGTATGCAGTTCCTTGCTGGTGAAATATTGATGTTAAATCTGTTATCAACACAGACCTGATTCAAAAGGATACTAAAAATACCATCAATTACGACTGTAGGTACTTTCCTCAGTAGAATTTTTTCCTCCTGAAATGGAAAGATCTTAAGTAAAAGAGCCCAGCCTTTTCAACAAGGGTCCTCTCTGTTTTCTTTTGGAATGATTGATATTTTAAGAGTTTAGTTACCTGAGGAAAACAAAAAATCAGATAACATAAAAGTTACTGCAGAGAAGACATGATTCTACGACCCTCACACTGTTTTCTTCTCTCTTATCACAGGCAGCCGGAGCAGCCAATGAACATGGTAAATATTCAGTGACCGTCCCTCTGCTGAGGAACAGTTTAGCTGATGATCGTGGGGCTCTCTTGCCAGCTAGCTTTGCAGAGTCACCCTGATGCTGGATTCCTAACAGGAGTGAGGGTTGGGGGTTCTGAGAAGAGACTGATCTCAAAGAAAGAACAGTGTCTGTGTTCTATGGTCCCTGGAAACAACCACATCTTTTAGCTGATGTGAGTGTGTGTAAATCAGGGTTGGGGGCCCTTGTGTAAGCCTGTGTGGTGTGATTCTTAAGGTGTGTGTATATGTGTTTCCTCAGGACATGTTTCCCTCTTACACAGCACAAGTCAACTGTGAACTTCCTAAACACTTCTCATCACCACTGCACACTGACTATACATTACCTGATTCTTTCCTCAACTCAGTCTTTCCTCAAAAGCCAAAGTGAAAGTCACTCAGTTTGTGTCCAACTCTTTGAGGCCACGTGGACTAGAGTCCATGGAATTCTCTAGGCCGGAATCCTGGAGTGGGTAGTGTTTCCCTTCTCTGGGGGATCTTCCAAACCCAGGGATTGAACGGGGTGTCCAGCATTGCAGGTGTACACTTTAACAACTGAGCAATCAGGGAATCCATTCCTCAAACTAGCTTAATATTCATTTTCCTCAGGTGAAGATGGAAATGATACAAATGCCCAACATTCTTGACCTCGTAGTGAAAAAGCCAAACTGAGTACCTAGTGTTGATCCCAATTTGGCTCCTCTGGAGGAGTGACCTGCTCTTACCAGTCAGTCATGTGATCCTCAGTCATGGGGCACCAGGGTGCCTACATCGATGTCCATCCCTGGAGGTACTAGTAGGTCCAGGAGTCCTGATCCTGCCCATCATTATAATGTGGTCACCTGTTTCAAGGAACGCAGGGTAACCATAGTTAGATTAATGCCAACTTTGGCACAGTCATTATTGTGAAAAGTAATCGGGACTCAGATCCTCTTGGTAAACTCACAGATTCTGAGTGTTGCATGACCTTTTGTAGAGTGGAAGTCATATATGTTGGTGTTCCTGTCTTTGTTTATACAAGGACAAAAGCATATTCTCATCAGAGATGTATTTCATTGTACTGGGTAACATTACTGTAACCCCGCATTGATTAAACCCTGTAGTACACACTCAAGGGAAGTTGTCAAATAAAGCTCACAGTGGAAAATGATAGTCTAGTGACCATGATCCTTGTTGTAAATCTCATGCACAGTGGGGTCAGAGAGAGTAACTTTCACTCCATGCTGCCTCTCCAAAATGAACTGTCCCACTAAAAGTATGACTTCTGTGAGTGTGAATAGCACTGACACAGTGGACATGCAAACATTGGAAAATCAAGCCTGGGAAATAACATCACATGATTGATAACAGCTGTTTGGAAAGGTAGTATTGAATTCAGTCTTCTAACAAGAGTTTGCCTTTAATCAAGAATCAAGTCTCCCAGACTTGGTAGGTACAATAGCTGGAACAGTGGATCCTGAGGCTTGAGTGATCTAGGAAGAAATCCAGAAGATAGGTGTGATGTACCAGAAGATCTAAACAAGCAGGAGGTACATGCGTCTCTGTCATTGAAGGTTGGCATGCATTGTAATGTTTCACTTTTCCCCATCAGTTTGGTTATCACCAGTTAAATGCAGCCAATCTCTTTCATTGCCTTCCTGCTTGTCACCTTTTTTTGCACTTCATCCAGCAAAGAGGAGGATTCAAGAACAGTTCAGTTCATAGTTACTAACCTCTCTCATGTACACGTTGCACCCCATGTCCCATCAAACAAACAAAAAAGAAGCCTGAGATCTTTGGAAGCAGCCTCTCATCTGTCCTGATGGCCTTCTGTTTCCCTCTAGCTCCCCAGGAGCACCTGGTGTTGGATCTGCCCCAGGCTGGGGCTGAGGAGCCGCCCCTGCATCCCTTGGAGGTAAGCTCAACTCTCTGTGTCTCACATAGACGGCTGCTTCACTTCTTTATGTTTTGTTCAGCGAAATAGTAATCAGACAATGTATATTAGCACTTATGTATGAAATTCCTTGCTGGTGAAATATTGACGTTAAATCTGTTATAAACACAGCCCTGATTCAAAAGGACACTAAAAGTACTATCAATTACTACTGTAGGCACTTTCGTAAGTAGAAATTTTTCCTCCTTGAAGTTGAAAGATCTTAAATGAAATAACCTAACTCTACACCTAAAGCAACTAGAAAAGGAAGAAATGAAGAACCCCAGGGTTAGTAGAAGGAAAGAAATCTTAAAAATTAGAGCAGAAATAAATGCAAAAGAAACAAAACAGACCATAGCAAAAATCAACAAAACCAAAAGCTGGTTCTTTGGAAGGATAAATAAAATTGACAAACCATTAGCCAGACTCATCAAGAAACAAAGGGAGAAAAATCAAATCAACAAAATTAGAAACGAAAATGGAGAAATCACAACAGACAACACAGAAATACAAAGGATCATAAGAGACTACTTTCAACAATTATATGCCAATAAAACGGACAACGTGGAAGAAATGGACAAATTCTTAGAAAAGTACAACTTTCCAAAACTGGACCAGGAAGAAATAGAAAATCTTAACAGACCCATCACAAGCACGGAAATTGAAACTGTAATCAAAAATCTTCCAGCAAACAAAAGCCCCTGTCCAGACAGCTTCACAGCTGAATTCTACCAAAAATTTAGAGAAGAGCTAACACCAATCCTGCTCAAACTCTTCCAGAAAATTGCAGAGGAAGGTAAACTTCCAAACTCATTCTATGAGGCCACCATCACCCTAATACCAAAACCTGACAAAGATGCCACAAAAAAAGAAAACTACAGGCCAATATCACTGATGAACATAGATGCAAAAATCCTTAACAAAATTCTAGCAAGCAGAATCCAACAACACATTAAAAAGATCATACACCATGATCAAGTGGGCTTTATCCCAGGGATGCAAGGATTCTTCAATATCCGCAAATCAATCAATGTAATACACCACATTAACAAATTGAAAAATAAAAACAATATGATTATCTCAATAGATGCAGAGAAAGCCTTTGACAAAATTCAACACCCATTTATGATAAAAACTCTTCAGAAAGTAGGAATAGAAGGAACATACCTCAACATAATAAAAGCTATATATGAAAAACCCACAGCAAACATTATCCTCAATGGTGATAAATTGAAAGCATTTCTTCTAAAGTCAGGAACAAGACAAGGGTGCCCACTTTCACCATTACTATTCAACGTAGTTTTGGAAGTTTTGGCCACAGCAATCAGAGCAGAAAAAGAAATAAAAGGAATCCAAATTGAAAAGAAGAAGTAAAACTCTCACTATTTGCAGATGACATGATCCTCTACATAGAAAACCCTAAAGACTCCACCAGAAAATTACTAGAGCTAATCAATGACTATAGTAACTTTGCAGGATATAAAATCAACACACAGAAATCCCTTGCATTCCTATACACTAATAATGAGAAAATAGAAAGAGAAATTGAGGAAACAATTCCATTCACCATTGCAACGGAAAGAATAAAATACTTAGGAATATATCTACCTAAAGAAACTAAAGACCTATATATAGAAAACTATAAAACACTGGTGAAAGAAATCAAAGAGGACACTAATAGATGGAGAAATATACTATGTTCATGGATTGGAAGAATCAATATAGTGAAAATGAGTATACTACCCAAAGCAATTTATAGATTCAACGCAATCCCTATCAAGCTACCAACAGTATTCTTCACAGAGCTAGAACAAATAATTTCACAATTTGTATGGAAATACAAAAAAACCTCGAATAGCCAAAGCGATCTTAAGAAAGAAGAATGGAACTGGAGGAATCAACCTACCTGACTTCAGGCTCTACTACAAAACCACAGTTATCAAGACAGTGTGGTACTGGCACAAAGACAGAAATATTGATCAATGGAATAAAATAGAAAGCCCAGAGATAAATCCACGCACATATGGACACCTTATCTTTGACAAAGGAGGCAAGAATATACAATGGATTAAAGACAATCTCTTTAACAAGTGGTGCTGGGAAATCTGGTCAACCACTTGTAACAGAATGAAACTAGACCACTTTCTAACACCATACACAAAAATAAACTCAAAATGGATTAAAGATCTCAATGTAAGACCAGAAACTATAAAACTCCTAGAGGAGAACATAGGCAAAACACTCTCCGACATACATCACAGCAGGATCCTCTATGACCCACCTCCCAGAATATTGGAAATAAAAGCAAAAATAAACAAATGGGACCTAATTAAACTTAAAAGCTTCTGCACATCAAAGGGAACTATTAGCAAGGTGAAAAGACAGCCTTCAGAATGGGAGAAAATAATAGCAAATGAAGCAACCGACAAACAACTAATCTCAAAAATATACAAGCAACTCCTACAGCTCAACTCCAGAAAAATAAACGACCCAATCAAAAAATGGGCCAAAGAACTAAATAGACATTTCTCCAAAGAAGACATACAGATGGCTAACAAACACATGAAAAGATGCTCAACATCACTCATTATCAGAGAAATGCAAATCAAAACCACTATGAGGTACCATTTCACGCCAGTCAGAATGGCTGCGATCCAAAAGTCTACAAATAATAAATGCTGGAGAGGGTGTGGAGAAAAGGGAACCCTCCTACACTGTTGGTGGGAATGCAAACTAGTACAGCCACTATGGAGAACAGTGTGGAGATTCCTTAAAAAACTGGAAATAGAACTGCCTTATGATCCAGCAATCCCACTGCTGGGCATACACACTGAGGAAACCAGAAGGGAAAGAGACACGTGTACCCCAATGTTCATCACAGCACTGTTTGTAATAGCCAGGACATGGAAGCAACCTAGATGTCCATCAGCAGATGAATGGATAAGAAAGCAGTGGTACATATACACAATGGAGTATTATTCAGCCATTAAAAAGAATACATTTGAATCAGTTCTAATGAGGTGGATGAAACTGGAGCCTATTATACAGAGTGAAGTAAGCCAGAAGGAAAAACATAAATACAGTATACTAACGCATATATATGGAATTTAGAAAGATGGTAACAATAACCCGGTGTACGAGACAGCAAAAGAGACATTGATGTATAGAACAGTCTTATGGACTCTGTGGGAGAGGGAGAGGGTGGGAAGATTTGGGAGAATGGCATTGAAACATGTAAAATATCATGTAAGAAACGAGTTGCCAGTCCAGGTTCGATGCACGATACTGGATGCTTGGGGCTAGTGCACTGGGACAACCCAGAGGGATGGTATGGGGAGGGAGGAGGGAGGAGGGTTCAGGATGGGGAACACATGTATACCTGTGGCGGATTCATTTTGATATTTGGCAAAACTAATACAATTATGTAAAGTTTAAAAATAAAATAAAATTAGAAAAAAATAAATAAATAAAAGACCAAAAAAAAAAAAAAAGAAAGAGCCCAGCCTTTTCAACAAGGGTCCTCTCTGTTTTATTTTGGAATGAATGATTTATTAAAGAGTTTAGTTACCTGAGGAAAACAAAAAAATCAGATAACATAAAAGTTACTGCAGAGAACACGCAATGCTGCCACCCTCACAGTTTTCTTTTCTCTAATCACAGGCAGCCGGAGCAGCCAATGAACATGGTAAATATTCAGCAACCGTCCCTCTGCTGAGGAACAATTTAGCTGATGATTGTGGGGCTCTCTTGCCAGCTAGCTTTGCAGAGTCACCCTAATACTGGGTTCCTAATGGGAGTGAGGGTTGGGGGTTCTGAGAAAAGACTGATCTCACATTAAGAACAATGTCTGTGTTCTATGGTCCCTGGAAACAACCACATCTTTTAGATGATGTGAGTTTGTATGAATCAGGGTTGGGGGCCCATGTGTAAGCCCCTGTGATGTGATTCTTAAAGTGTGTGTATGTGTGTTTCCTCAGGAGATTTTCCCCCCTTACACAGCACAAGTCAACTGTGAACTTTCTAAACACTTCTCATCACCACTGCCCACTGATTATACATTACCTGATTGTTTCCTCAACTCAGCCATTCCTCAAGTTTCATTAATATTCATTTTCCTCAGATGAAGATGCTGCTGAGAAAAACGGCCCAAGCCCTTGTCCTCCTAAGTGGAAAAGCCAAACTTAGAACCTAGGGGGCTTCCAGTGTTTCTGGTCTGCACACCTCACCTGAACTGATCACTCATCCTTGAAATCCTAGTCATGAAACAAGGGGTCCCTGCATCTATGTTTATACCTGGAGGTACTATAAGCTCGCATCCAGACCGTGCCCATCATTATAAGGTTGGCACAGTGGTCCCAAAACCAGGGCAAGCAAAGTGGATTAACAGCTAACTTTGGCACAGTCATTATTGTGAAAGGCACCTCGGGGTTTGCATCCCCTGGTGAACTCACAGATTGTTAGAGTTTTGCAGCCTTGTGTAGACAATGTTGGTCATATCTCTTGGTGCTAGTGTCATGCTTAAACAAGGAATAAAGCAGATTATCATCAGGGAGATATTTCATTTTACTGGATGATATTACCACAAGCCCTACATTGATTAAACCTGGTAACACACACTCTAGGGAATGTGTCAAATAGATCTCACATTCGATTTCGATAGTTAGCCTCATGACTATGAGTCGTTGTAATCTCCTAAAGCGCTGGGTCACAGACAGTCAGCATTCACCCTTGGTTCCTCTCCATAATGAACTGTCCCATTAAATGTATCACTTCTCTCATTGTGGACAGCCACTGTCTCAGTGGACATGCAGATATTGTTTGGAAAGTGAAGACTGGGAAAAAATATCACATGATTGATAATAGATATTTGTAAAGGCAGGATTGAATTCAGTCCTCTAATAGAGCTTGCTTTTAATCAAGAACAAAATCTCACAGAAAACTTGTTCATTTCAATAGCTGCAACTTTGCATCCTGGGGAGGGAGTGATCTAGGAAGAAATGCTGGGCTGATTTAGCAGATGCTCCAAACAAGCAGGAGGGATGTTCATCTCTGTCATTTAAAGCTGGAATGCATTTTAGTGTTTCTTTTTTCCCCACTGTTTAGGTTATTATTAGATCACTTGTTAAAATGCAGAGGCTCTCTTTCACTTCTTTCCTGCTCCTCTCGTTTGTTCTCCTTCATCCAGCAAAGAGGATGATTCAACTGCAGCTTAGTCCATAGTTACTTACCCCTTCATGCATACACTTCACCCCTTGTCCCTATCAAAAAAAAAAAAAAAAGCTGAGTGACTGGTGAGTAGCCTCACCTGTGTCCTAAGAGCTACTCTGTCCCTCTAGCTCCCCAGGAAAACCTGGTGGAGGAACTGTGCTTTCTATAATCAGCTGTCCCACTAAACATATGGCCCCTGTGAGTATGGGCAGCTACTGGCTCAGTGGGCATGTACACACTGTATAGAAAATGAATATTGATAGAAAAATACTATATTATTCATAATAGCTATTTTTAAATGGTAGGAATTCAATAATATAAAATCTTGTGTATTTGATTTTCTCTAAGACAAGTAATTAGTGAATTAATAGAATAGCATACTTTGCCCAGGATTGATTTCAGTCCTCTAACAGAGTTTACTTTAAATCAAGTGCAAAGTCTCATAGAAAACATGATGAACAGAGTAGCAGCAACTGTGGATCTCGGAGGAAGAGTGATCTGGGAAAAATCAGGAGACAGTGGCGATTTAGCAGGAGCTCAAATGGTGGGCTGCCATCTATGGGGTCTCATAGAGTCTGACATACTGAAGTGACTTAGCAGCAGCAGCAGCAAACGAGCAGGAGGAGTCATGGGTTTCTTTCATTGAAGAGTACACACATTTTAGAGTTTTCCATTTTTTAGATTGAATATTTCATGTTGATTAGATTCCTCTATCTAGAAAGCCAAAGATGTGTTTTCATTTGCTTCCTCCTCTCCTTTACTTTCCTTCCTCCTCCAAGAGGATGGAGGAACACACGTTCAGTCCATGCTTATTAACCTCCCACATCCATACACACCACCCCATGTCCACACAAAGAGAAAAAATCCTGCATGATTCCTCAGCCTCCTCTCTAGCATTCTAACAGCTACTCTGTGTCCCCTAGGTTTCACTGAGGACCTGCCAGTCAACCCAACTTGTGACAGGACCAAAGAGACTCCATGTGTCTCCAAGGAAAGTTCTTTTTATTTTTTATTTTCTTTTTCTGGTCTGAGATAGAAATACTGTTTCATTTCTTTTTGAGTAGAATTCGGTTATGAGTCTTTGAAGGTGTTCATTTCAGATAGAGACGATTTCCCTGGTTGGGATAATGTAGAGTGAGATACTTACTACCAGATCATGATGCCTCAGTCCACAGGATATTAAAATTGTTAGCATCCATTACATCCTGTTGAGTACAGATTTCTCTCTCCTGCAGTCAGATTTCCTCTAAGAAAAGAATTCTGCAATTTCCAACCCAAACGATCTTAGAAGTTCCATCCTCCAGGCAAAGATCTTGCCTTTCATCCTGAGTATGTGTGTTCTGATATTGCTGAACTCCACCACTGTTCTTCATCAGGAACTGTCACTAAATGAACCAAAGAGTGTGCATCTATGTGATCTTATCCTCATAGTGTCTTCTCTTCTGTACTTGCAGGTGGCCCTTTCAGAATGTGAAAATGGTATGTATTGTAGAATCATTCACTTTGGGAGAAAAACTTTGTAGATGAGAAAGTTGGGGCTTTCTCTCCGGTTTTAGTGTAGAGGCCAAACTGATTCCAAATTCCTGCTGGCAATGAGTATAGGGGCCCTAGTGATAGAAAGTAATGTATAAGTAGAGCAATGTGGCTGATTACTATAGTTCCAGGAGGAAGCTGTACTATGGTTAATAGTGTAGGTTTGTGTCCATGGGACTGGGTGTGTCTCTGTGTGTAATGAATAGTGTGATTCTCCATGTGTCTGTGAATTTTCTGTCTTGTGCTTTCCTCGATATTTGTCACCTTAAACATCACTGTTACTGGTGTCAACTTCCCCCCAAAAAATTTCCCATCACCATGTACCATTAATGAGTATGTACATAAAAATTAAACCAAGTATACACATTCACTATATCCATTGATTTTATACCAAGTGAACATCCAATACCCTGAAAGAAAAATCTCATCACTACCCAGGAAAATGTTTACCCTGGAGTCTTTTTAATTTTTCTTGAATTTCTTCTTGGCTCTGCTGGGTCTTCATTGCTCTGCAGGGTTTTCTCTGCTTGTGGAGAATGAGGGCATCTCTCTAGTTGTGCGTAGGTGTATCACTTTAGCAGCGTCTTTTGTTGCAGAGCATGGCTTCTAGGGCTCTTGGGCTTCAGTAGTTTTGGAAGGTGGGCTCAGCACTTGTGGTTCCTGGGCTCTAGAACACGGCTCAGTCCTTGTGGTGCACTGACGGGTTTAGTTTCTCCAAAGCATTTGGAATCTTTCCAGACCAGGGATTGAGCTCGTATCTCCTGCATTAGCATGTAGATTCTTAAGCACTGAGGCACCAGTGAAGCCCTATACAATTCATAAAAAACAAAACTGTGTTTTAGTATCCCCCTCCTGGGCCAATTACACCTTCATTTAGTCATAAATCCCATTTCTTACTAGGTCTTATATCATTTTGATTGGTCATGATTCATCTGCCATTTCCATCATTCAAACTCTTTCCTATTAGAGCCTCAGAATGAATCTTTCTCCTTCAATCATGGCCCCCAGTACTGGGGAGGCTCCTTCCTTCTGCAGGGATCCCTGGTGGTACCCACATGCCACACCCAGGTCTAGAGGAGTCTGAGAAAGGAGGAACTTAAAAGCATAGATGAAGTTCAGGCCAGCTTTGCCTCTTAAGCTTTGAAGTGTCCAGTCAGTCCTATTAATTCAGTGCACTGTGTTGTTCAGCTTGTGTCTAGAACTTCTCCATCCTGCAACAAAAATTTTATAACCATTAAACAGATAATCCCTCTGTCAGCCTCCTCCCAGTTCTTGGAACCACCCTTCCACTCTCTGCTTATCTGAATTTTCCTTTAGAAACCTCAGGTAAATGGAATTGTGCAGTATTTGTCCTTCATTGACTACCTTATTTCACTCTTACCAGTATCCTCGAGCTTCATTCACAGTGCTGCGAATGACAAGGTATCCTTCATTATTAAATGCTGAAAGGCTTCCAGTGTATGTGTACACCCCATTTTCTTTTTTATTTATCTGCCCGTAGACACTGGGCGGTTTTCTTAGATTTTGTGTACAATATGGCAATGGATATGTGATTGTAGATATCTCCTGAACATTCTCATTTTATCTTCTTTGGACATAAACTCAAAAGAGTGATTCCTGGATCTTAGATCAGTCTCTTAATAATATTTTGAGGGACTTCCAAACTGTTCCATAATGGCTATGTCATTTTACATTCTTACCAATAGGTACAAAATTTCCAGTTTGCTACACTGTTGCCAAAATCTTTTACATTCTTTTTAAAATACACAACCTGAAAGGTGGTTTGACGTGGTTTCCATTTCACTAATACTTACTGATGTTGAGGACTATTCCTATGTATATTGATCACTTCTCTGTCTTCTATGAAAAAATATCTATTGAAGCCTTTACACATTTTTAAAAGTCAGTTATTTGCCTTTTGTTGTTTTGAAGCTGAGTTGTAGTAGTTGCTATATATTCTGGATATTGGCCCCTTATTCAGATGCAAAGTTTGCAGATACTTCCTCTCATTCCATCAGTAGCCTTTCTGTTGATTGTTGAAGAGACCATCTTTTCTTGATTTGTCATTTTAGAACCCTGGCAAAGATCATTTGGCCTCACATGTGTGAATTTATTCAAGATTCCCTCCTTATGATTCATTGGTGTCTCTGCCTATTTTGCTGCAGGTGGAACACAGTTTTGTTTTTTGTTTTTTTTTTTTATGCTTATCTTTTTTTTTTTTTTAAACTTTACATAATTGTATTAGTTTTGCCAAATATCAAAATGAATCCGCCACAGGTATACATGTGTTCCCCATCCTGAACCCTCCTCCCTCCTCCCTCCCCATACCATCCCTCTGGGTCGTCCCAGTGCACTAGCCCCAAGCATCCAGTATCGTGCATCGAACCTGGACTGGCAACTCGTTTCCTACATGATATTTTACATGTTTCATTGCCATTCTCCCAAATCTTCCCACCCTCTCCCTCTCCCACAGAGTCCATAAGACTGTTCTATACATCAGTGTCTCTTTTGCTGTCTCATACACCGGGTTATTGTTACCCTCTTTCTAAATTCCATATATATGCATTAGTATACTGTATTTATGTTTTTCCTTCTGGCTTACTTCACTCTGTATAATAGGCTCCAGTTTCATCCACCTCATTAGAGCTGATTCAAATGTATTCTTTTTAATGGCTGAGTAATACTCCATTGTGTATATGTACCACAGCTTTCTTATCCATTCATCTGCTGATGGACATCTAGGTTGCTTCCATGTCTTGGCTATTATAAACAGTGCTGCGATGAATATTGGGGTACACGTGTCTCTTTCCCTTCTGGTTTCCTCAGTGTGTATGCCCAGCAGTGGGGTTGCTGGATCATAAGGCAGTTCTATTTCCAGTTTTTTAAGGAATCTCCACACTGTTCTCCATAGTGGCTGTACTAGTTTTGACTACTGTGGCATTCTTACCTGTTTTGAATTCAGGAAGCCTGAAGACCCCATTGTCGTTCTTTGCTCTTAAGATTAGTTTTGTTCTTTGGGTTTCTCTTCGGTTGCATAAATTTCAGTATTTGGGGATTTTTTTCTTTCCATTTTTATGAAAATGACATGAGACTTTGTGAGTGGTTTCAATATATATGTACATCACTTTTAGGAGTATAGGAAGGTCAACAATACTAAATGTTCCAGTCAATGAATATAGTATGGTATTCTGATTACTTGTCTCGTCTTTCTTTCAAAAGCATTCTATGGTTTTCAGTGCACAAATCTTTCACTTCCTAAGGGGCCTTTTGTGTTGCCTTGCTTGGGACCTCTAGAGTCAAGGATGGGAAAGATGGGCTTTTGAAGACTGTGAATGTCCCTTCCCTCCCTTCTGTACCTACTCTCTAGTTACTTGTCAGACAGGAGCTCTGGGCCATGCCCTTCACCACTGCCTACAAGTGAGCCCCCTACAGGGAATTTGCTTTGAATCTGAGTGTTCATCTTACTATTTTAATGTTCACAAGCACTCTCCCAATCCCTGGCCTAGGTTCAAGAGCCCCAGGTATACCTATATATGAATGATCTCATCAGGGCATCAAATTGTCTACAATAGAGAAAAACCTGAAGAGGCAATTAATTACCTTTTCCTTGTCTTTGGAGCTATGAGAGCTGAACTTTCCAATGTAGTAGGCAGTCGTCAGATCTCCCTATCTATAATTAACATATTTCAAACAATAATTAACATATTTTTAAAAAATCACAAAAAACACACATTTGTTGATCACAGTAGCCATATCTCCAGTGTGTCCATAACTGTTGGAATTTCAGCTTTGTAAGCTTGAATGTAAAAGCTATATTGGGCCTGTAGAAGTGTAAGGTTACAATGTGATTCTGTCAGCATCTCTCTCTCATATGAAATTTTGCACTGGGATCGACATCTTGTTGAAAGGCTCTGACTCCACAAACACAGGGGAGGTCTGTGAACCTGGAAGAAAGACCAGGGCGATGCTGTGTGAGCCAAGCTGAGGAGGAGAAATGGGTGGGTCAACTTGTATAATAACTGTATTATTGCTCCTGGTTGTCTTTCTGCAGACTGCTTCCTGGAAAATATTAGCAACAGTGATGCAGAAGAGAACTCAGGTAGGGAACAACTCTCAGGTGGGGTTAACAGGGAGAGGGTTCCAGGACCACTTGAGTTACACTTAACTCTTAGGAGATGAAGGAAGGTGAATATCAACTGAGGAAGTAGAAGGAAATATGCGTAGACTTTTTATTTGTTCTTTTCATATTTTAATGATTTTATAGACCCATGTGATCATGTGCTATATTGTGCTGTGCTTCAAGACATCTCTTTTTGTTTGTCCATTTAAAAATCTCCTTTCCGACAAGACTACTCTTTCCTTGTCCTTTCACTGCTAAATGTGAAAGCTTGGCTTCTGGTCAATACCTGCAGGGTTTTATGTACAAGGAACTTTGGCTTTTTGTTTAAATTCTCCTATGATGGCCACATGCTATGAACACAAAATTCTCACAGTCACTTGACACTGGAGACCAAGTTCTGGCAGTGAGTGTAAGGTGGTGGGTGAGATGTGAACCCATCTCCCTCTGCATTTTCAGGACTTGTGGTTTCCCTTCATATTTGTCCTCACTGTTTGTTCCTTGTATGAAGGGTGCTCTTAGGGTTGGATGAGTCAAAGCTCATGTGCTCTGGTGTCCCTGCCTGGGCTGAGTCTCCTGGAGCTCATCTCAGCACCACACCTCCCCAAGGATGCTGTGTTGCATGAGAGCAGTCCATGTGCAGCTGCCCCTAGAGACCAGAATGTCCACAGATTCTAGAGACTGTGAAGGGGCTGCTGGCTTTCTTTACACATTTGCTCTAGCAGTCCTGCTGACCTGGTCTCCTGGGACTGACCAGACCTGGGTCAGAGACTCAGAGCAGCAGGACCCAGGGTGACTGCTCCCCTTAGAACCACTACTTCCTCCAGACCAAAGCTCCAGGTGGTTTTGATCACCATCTTTGCACACTCCTCAACTCATTTGTTTACCTTTTATTTTTTTGTTTGTTTTGCATTTGAGCTTTGGGATTTTCTGATATATTTTGAGTATGAGCTCCTAATGTGATATATGGTTTGCAATTTTTCTGTAGGTTAACTTTTCATCCTACTGATTGTTGAAGAGACTACCCTTTCCCTATTTTGTTGTCTTAGAACCTTCATAAATTTTATTTCACCTTGTATCCATGAGTTTACTTGTTTGTTTGTTTTTTATTCTGGTATTTACGGCTATGCATCTATTTCTATGTCAGTATCATACACCTTTGATTCCAGTAACTTTGTAATGTGTTTTGAAGTCAAGAGGTGAGAAACTTTGATCTTTGTTCTCAAGATCAATTTGTCTATTTGGAGTTCTTTGTGGTTCCATACATATTTTTGGAATTGTTTTTTCTATTTCTATGAAAATGACATTAATATTTTGATTGGTGTTGCAATGATTCTTTACTTAGGTTTAGGTACTGCAGAAATGTCAATAGTACTAAGTCTCCAGTCTATGAGCATGGAATGTCATGTCAATTCCTCATCCTTGAGTCACTCTCTCAGTGTGGCGTGTAGTGTTCAGTGTGCTGTTCGTGTCTCTCTGAAGGCCCTGTATCCCTCCTTCCCTGATCTCAGAGTCAGTGGTGGAGGGATGGGCTTGTGAGGAGACACAGTGTCTCTCCCTTCCTCCTCACCTCTTCTCTGATGATATTCAGCACAGGTGCCCTGGGCCCTGTATCCATACCTGTTCCCTCAAGAGGAATACCTGCTGGGAATTCCTCTAAGATTTGGGTGTTGACATTGCTGTTTCAGTGTCCCAACGGCTCATGAGTACCTGGGATGTGTTCATGAGCCCAGGAAATACCTACAAATGAATCATCAAATCAATCCAGTCGGATGCTCTACAGAAACTGTTGGGGTACAATTCACAGGCCTGCAAGTCCTGTGCTTATCTAGACTTGAGACCAAAGAAAGATCCCAGAGTTGACAGAGATATCAAAGGTTTAATAGATGGGATGATTTCCATGTCTGAAGTAAAAGGATCCTGGAGAGACACCCACTGTGGATAGCAGGGGACAGACAGAAGACAGCAGCTGCAGCATTCTTCACTCGGGGGGATTGGGAGTCTACCAGTTACAGTGGGAATGAACAGCAGGTTGGCTCCTTGGTTAAATTGGTTACCATGGAAACCAGTAGAGCATCACATCCCTCTCTTAGCCCCTCAGGCTAAATACTTTCATGGGGCTGAAGTCTTGTCTATGTTAATCTATCAGCAAACAGCCATCTTGAAATGGCCAGAAATTGCAGAGGAAATAATCAGGAGAGGGAAAATAACAGAGGGTTGGAAACATCCTATATATAGCCTTGCATGCTCAGTCACTCAGTTTTGTCTGACCCTTTGAGATCCCATGGACCCATATCCCACCAGGCTCCTCTGTCCATGTATTCTCCAGGGAAGACTATTAAAGTGGTTCACCATATCCTCCTCCAAAGCCTCTTCCCAACCCAGGGATTCAAACCATGTGTCCTCTATTGGCAGGCAGATTCTTTACTACTGAGCCACCTGGGAAGCCCTATATCCTCCCTTGTAACAAAGTCCCCTGGCATTCCAAAAACTATTCTACCACAATCTATCAGAAGTGTTAGAACAAGTGGTACTGATCTCAAGATTCATTCAATCTTCCCTGGTGACTCAGACAGTAAAGAATTCACCTGCAATGCAGGAGACCTGGATTTGAAACTTGGGTCAGGAAGATCCCCTAAAGAAGGAAATGACCACCCATTCCAGTGTTCTTGCCTGGAGAAATCCATGACAGAGGGGCCTGGTGGGCTACAGTTCATAGGGTCACAAATTGTTGAACATGACTCAGTGACTAAGCACATGCACGTGTATAAACGGATATAGTGGTTGTTGTGTGTTATAGTGTGGTAGCCACTAGCCAGATGTGACTGTTATAATTTGCTTAAAGGCATGTTTTACAGGTGTCAAAAACACTTGGAATTTCAGGTTGGTTAGCATGAAGGTGAGAAGTCTAATGGGCCTGTAGAAGTGAGAGGTTGGAATTCACTCTTTCACCGTCTCTATCTTTAGGTTTGCAACTGAGATCAGTGTCTTATTGAAGGACTCTGACTGCACAGAGCACAGATGACTGCCATCTGCTATCCATGGTGAAGTGTCTTTCTAGTGTCCTAGGAAAAAGTTCAGGGTGATGCTGTGAGAGCCAGCAGGGCCTCAACTGGGGCAAAAGTGGGTGGGTCGCTCATCTAATCACCTTGTTGCTCCTGGTTGTGTTCCTATGGAATGTGTTGTGGAGAGCATTTGGTGCAGTGATGAGGAAGGGGACACGGGCAGGAAACAATATTCAGTTGGGATCTGATGGGAGAGGCTTCCTGGAACTTTAGGGTTAAATACCCTGCTTGGAGCCTAAGGAAGGTGAACATGAAATTAGGAAGAAGGAACTCTGTGTACAGTTCTGACTTACTATTTTCATATTTTCATATGATAGAGAAATTGTGTCCTGGACTTGCATTGTCCTCTGTTGATAAACACCTTTTGTTCCTTTACTCTTCAAAAATTATTTTGCCCGTAAGAGCTGCTCTTTTCTGCTTTTCCACTAGTATGGAAGCCTGGTCTCTGGTCAGCACCTCGGGTATTGTGCACTGAAGTCTGTTTTCTATTTCATGTTGAACTATGATGGCCATATCCTAGTGGGCACAAAACTCTCATTGCCACTTGACACTGGAAACCTGGTACTTGTAGCTCATGTAAGGTAGTGTGTGAGATGTGAACTCTCTCCTCCTGAGCTTTCAGGACTTGTGACTTCCCCTCATGTTTCCTTCACTGTTAATTCCTCATGTAGAGGTCGCTCCCAGGGGTGGATGAGTCACAGCACACAGGTCCTAGTGTCCCTCTCTGGGCTCGGTCTCCTTGGGCTCAACACAGCCTCCGCACCAGCCAAGGCTGATGTGCTTCCACGTGAGAAGTCCACGTCCAGCTGCTCCTAGAGACCCTCCATGGCTGCAGATTCTAGAGTCTGTGAAGGGGCCACGGGGCTTCTTCACACAGTTGCTTTCACAGCCCTGCTGACCTGCTCTCCTGGGATTGAGCAGTCCCAGGGCAGCAGGTCCTGGGGTCACTTCTGCTCTCATAACCCACTGCTGCATCCACAGAGTCCTGCCCCTTCTTCCCAGTCCCAGGCCTGCCCCATCCTCTGTCCTTTCCTTACATCTTCCCAGGTTTCATGCCTCCAATTTTCCAAGTCTCAGTGCAAACCCGGAAGCTACCAGGTGTTTATGGAGGACCCTTGCCACAGCATTCTGGCTAAATGAAACTGGAAGCGTTTGCCTCTGTCCTCTCTAAGGGTTTGGGAAACTTGAGGTGTTGCTCTGAACATTAAGCATCTCCCAGATACCTCAGGTCACCCCAGTCAACGGGAGAATCTCTGTTGTGTGGAATTTTTGTCCTTCCTCCCACAGGGGTCAAAACACTCTCAGATCCATGCCAAGTCCTCCCTGGGAGGGATGGATTGGTTAATTCAATATGGGCTGATTGGAGATGTTGATCATACACCCATGGTCCTTCTTCCAATGTGCCCCTGTTGGAGAACTCTAGGGTTGGTGGAGGTTCAAGGAGGAAGGAAAGGACCAGGGACAAGAGGAGAGAAATGAGGAAAGAAGAGAGAGGAAATAGTGGGAGAAAGAGGCAAGCGAGGTCATGGGCAGAGAAGCATGGAGACAGTGACCGCCTGGAGGAGGAACAGGTTGTCACGGCCTCATTTGTGGTCACATGTAGACAATTTGAGGGTGGCAACAGGATGTTGGAGGTCAGAGACCCACTTTTTCATTGCAGAGATGAAACTCTGAGGCCCTGGGAGGTCCTTGAGGCAAGTACACCAGGGGTCCCAACGCCAGGCTGTGAGGAGCACCAGGGTCCCCTGGTCATATCCTGACTCTAAGTCTCCCATTTGCTTTCCCACAGCCTCTCCATATGACTGCTGCCCTCAGACACCAGACGAGTACATGGCAGATGATGAAGATTCAGAGACAGTGAGCAAGAATACTGAGGTCATTTATTTCTTCTTCCATATCTTTCAAAAATTTTATCTTTCTCTGATCCATAGACTCTTCCTTGTAACCCTTCCCCATCTCCTCTTTCCAACTTTTTGTGATTAACCTTCTGGAGGACTTGGTGTCTTGTAGGCACTTAGGGTTCTGAAAGCTTATATAAAATCTATGAAATCTGTCTGCAGCCCTCTTCCCCCATTTTCTTAGCATTGCCCTGGCTCCTGACCTCACGTCTACACCCTTGAACCTGGCTTTGTCACCATGAGTGGCCTGAGCAGGAGTTGAGGCTGTAGTCAGCAGGGCTGGACCCACAAAGCTGAAGGAGCCCCATGAAGTCTGCACTGCCCTGAGCTACTCCATATGATTGCTTTCCTGCTCTGGGACCTGCCTGACTGATCTCTTCTTTCCAGATGTCAGACAACTCTCTAATCAGCTCTTTGGAGAATGGCAAAAATGTCATCAGTGATGATGAAAAAGACCAGGAGGAAGTGTGAACGTGGGGCCCGAGTTGAAAAGGTGAGGCAGACGAGGGCATGTGTCTCCATCATGACCCCAGCTCACTTGGTGCTTCAGAAACATGAGCAAAAACCCTGGGGTCTGCTGCTGAGTGTGACCACAAAAGTGGAGACAAGAGGGTGGTAACAATCCGCACTGATGAGTGGAGGATGCCCTTAGCACGTCTCCCCAGGGCACAGGTCCCATCCACAGACATCCCCGAGGTTTGCTGGGCTGGCTCCTCCGGCAGCTCTTACATTTGCAGGGAGGCTGGGGGCACTGTGGGGCCACTGTGTGCAGTCCAGGAGCTGCTGTTCCAGCGTGTTCTTTTTGAAGATCCCCACTGGGGGCTTCCTCATCTCCCTCTGCAGGACCCAGCTCTGCCCTCCAACACCCCAAAGGCAGCAGGGGGAATCCCTAGTTCATCACCAGCTGCAGAGAGAGGTTCGGGTGGCCCCACCCTCCCCAGTCCTGGGCTCCAGGGAACAGAGTGAAAGAGACACGGGCGCCCAGAGCTCGTGCAGTCAGGGAGTCACCTGGCAGCTCTGCCTCCCTGTGTGTGCTCCCTGGCCCTGAGAGTCCCAGCGAGCCTGGGGGTGTCTGAGTCTGGGGTCCCTCAGGATCTGGAACCCTGGGGTCCTGGGTCAGCTCAGGTACCTTTTCTCAACCTGAAGTTAGTGGTTGTGTAGATTCTTCTGTGTATGTGTCCAATTCCAACTTAAGAATCACCAGAAATCAACTCAATGCCGTGTGCACTTGGGATGGTGGTGCTGGTGGTAAAGAACCCACCTGCCAATGCAGGAGACACAGGAGACTCGGGTTCAACTTCTGGGTAGGGAAGATAGACTGGAGAAGGTAATGGCAACCCACTCCAGTATTCTTTCCTGGAGAATCCCAGTGACTGAGGAGCCTGGTGGGCTATCATCCATAAGGTTGCACAGACTCGAACATGACTGAAATGACTGAGCAGCATACTTGGGATAAGTGGCAGGATTTAACTTACTCATGTTCCTTTTTTTTTTTTTTTTTTTAATTCTGTCCTTAATAACATATCTTGTTTTATTACTGTTTAAAAAGCAGTGTCTTCTCTCAAATTTTAATGTTGTAATATGCTAAACAAATAAAATGTACCTTTATATTATAACAACATAATAACAATTTAAAATCGTAAACCTCAGGAGAGTTTGGCTGGGGGTTAGAAATGATTATTCAGGAAAATAGAGACCCTATGTGTCTGTCCATTTCCAGTGCTCAGGTCTCAGGAGCAGTTGTATTGAGTGTAGGATGGGTGAACAGGTTCTCCTACCCACTGTGTCATCTGATCCCTGCTCCTCCCAGGGCCTAGAGGGAAGGGGGGCCCAAGCTTTTAGTCCTGAATCCGAGTCCCCTGTTCCTCCACCTGAGTCTCACTGTCCAGGGGACCCATCAGTTGAACATTGCTGGCCAGGTGCTCAGGTGTACTTGCTCCTGTGGGGCATTTTTAAATGCTTCCCACTCACAGACAACACCCTCAACAAAGAGCAGCAAACAGACCCAGCGCCCTGAAGATCTGAGCCCCAAAGCCAAGTCTAGATCCTGGGAAGTCTTCTGGGTCCTGTTCACCCTCCCCAGGGAGCCTTCCTCCGTCTGACTCTGCACCTCCCAGGGACTCCATCACCTGTGTTGTCGTTGCAGGCTCTCATCTGAATCCCTGAAGACCTGGATCTGGACCCCATCCTGGACCCCAGAGGCGGTGGAGCCCACACAGCACGAGGAGCCTCATTTGGATCAGATTAGGGGAGGCCTCACTGCTTCTTTCCTGAGGGCCCTCATTTAGTACAGCTTCAGTTGTTTTGTTGTATAGATTTAGTATTAGTTTTATCTAGTTTTATCTACAAGTTCTGTATGTATCTGTATGTTCAATGTTTATAGGTAAGGTTTTTCATTAAAGTTTTAAAATCTATTTGTTATTTTTACAAAATATTTGTTTGTAAAACACACATGTATAGAATAGCAACCTCAGCAGAGGTAGAACTTAATGAATTGTCATGAGCCAGTCACCCTAGCCTCTGCTACTAGGGTCACTGCCCCTTTCACTCAACTCAGTCTTCTTTGAGAAAGGAACTACAGATTTAGTCCTTACATCTGTCCAGGGTCACCAGCTTCCTCTGCTTCCTTTAAATAGTCCCCCTGGCTTGATTTACTGAAGTGTGTCTTGCTCTTTTCGTTAATCTGAACAAACTGTCAACAAGATAGCTGTGCACTTTTCTGGCAGAGGTCTGACTATCTTGACTCTGAAAGCATCAGAATCTAATTCAGGATGCACACTTGGGGTCTCCGTATCAGTGAATCCATAAAAAGTGTGCTTTGAAACAGACAGAAGAGCCACAGCATCAGGCCCTGGCTGCGATTCAAAGACTACAGGCTAGTCATCTGCCCTGGAGCCTTGAGAGAACCCTGCTCCTCTGATGTTGCAAAGGAAGCTGCAGAGACCCACGCTGAGCAGAGCCTGTGGCAGATTCAGGGGTCCTACAGCATCAGTCAGGGGCCTTTCAGACTTGATGTTGATCCCATGCAGCTGCTCACTACCCATCCTTTATTTTGTATTTTTAAAATTAATTTTATTGCAAAATAGTTACTTGATAGAGCTGTGTAAGTTTCTACTGTACAGAAAAATGAATCAGCATATATGTATGTGTGGGTATATATATGTGTGTGTGTATATATATGTATGTGTGTGTGTGTGTGTGTATATATATGTATGTATGTGTGGGTATATATATGTGTGTGTGTTAGCAAAGCTCCGTGAGTTTAGCTCATAGTGTGACTGGGAGAATGAATCTCATTAATCTCCATTCCTCACTATTCACCTAATGCCATATATGTGTGTGTGTGTGTGTGTGTGTGTATGTGTGTGTGTATATATGTATATATATATATATATTTGTGTGTGTGTATATATATATATATATAAATGTGTGTGTCTGTATGTATGTGTGTGGGTGTGTGTATATATGTATCTGTGTGTGTATGTGTGTGTATATATATATATATATATAAATGTGTGTGTATCAATGCCAAAGAATGCTCAAACTACCACACAATTGCACACATCTCACACGCTAGTAAAGTAATGCTCAAAATTCTCCAAGCCAGGCTTCAGCAATATGTGAACCGTGAACTTCCTGATGTTCAAGCTTGTTTTAGAAAAGGCAGAGGAACCAGAGATCAAATTGCCAACATCCTCTGTATCATGGAAAAAGCAAGAGAGTTCCAGAAAAGCATTTATTTCTGCTTTATTGACTATGCCAAAGCCTTTGGCAGTGTAGATCACAATAAACTGTGGAAAATTCTGAAAGAGATGGGAATACGAGACCACCTGATCTGCCTCTTGAGAAATTTGTATGTAGGTCAGGAAGCAACAGTTAGAACTGGTCATGGAACAACAGACTGGTTCCAAATAGGAAAAGGAGTTCGTCAAGGCTGTATATTGCCACCCTGTTTATTTAACTTATATGCAGAGTACATCATCAGAAACACTGGACTGGAAGAAACACAAGCTGGAGTCAAGATTGCCGGGAGAAATATCAATAACCTCAGATATGCAGATGACACCACCCTTATGGCAGAAAGTGAAGAGGAACTAAAAAGCCTCTTGATGAAAGTGAAATTGGAGAGTGAAAAAGTTGGCTTAAAGCTCAACATTCAGAAAATGAAGATCATGGCATCCAGTCCCATCACTTCATGGGAAATAGATGGGGAAACAGTGGAAACAGTGTCAGACTTCATTTTTCTGGGCTCCAAAATCACTACAGATGGTGACTGCAGCCATGAAATTAAAAGACGCTTACTCCTTGGGAGGAAAGTTATGACCAACCTAGACAGCATATTGAAAAGAAGAGACATTACTTTGCCAGCAAAGGTTCATCTAGTCAAGGCTATGGTTTTTCCTGTGGTCATGTATGGATGTGAGAGTTGGACTGTGAAGAAGGCTGAGCGCCGAAGAATGGATGCTTTTGAACTGTGGTGTTGGAGAAGACTCTTGAGAGTCCCGTGGACTGCAAGGAGATCCAACCAGTCCATTCTGAAGGAGATCAGCCCTGGGATTTCTTTGGAAGGAATGATGCTAAAGCTGAAACTCCAGTACTTTGGTCACCTCATGCAAAGGGTTGACTCAATGGAAAAGACTCTGATGCTGGGAGGGATTGGGGGCAAGAGGAGAAGGGGACGACAGAGGATGAGATGGCTGGATGACGAGTCAGACGACTGACTCGATGAACATGAGTCTGAGTGAACTCCAGGAGTTGGTGATGGACAGGGAGGCCTGTCGTGCTGCGATTCATGGGGTCGCAAAGAGTCAGACATGACTGAGTGACTGATCTGATCTGATATATATGTCTCTGTGTGTGTATATACATCTGTGTGTGTGTATATATATGTACATACATGCATATATGTGTATATACACACACAGACACACACACATAGCCCCTCTCTTTTGGATTTCCTTCCCATTCAGGTTGCCACAGAGCATTAAGGAGAGTTCCCTGTGCTATTCAGTAGGTTATCATTAGTTAGTTATTTTCTACGTAGCTCTATATATATGTCAAAGGCAACTCCCAACTTACCCTATTTCCCCCTTTCCCCCTCAGTGTCCAAACTGTTTGTTCTCTATGTCTTGTCTCTATTCCTGCCTGAAAGTGGGTTCATCTCTACCATTTTTCTAGATTCCACGTATATGCATTAATATACAAAATTTGTTTTTCTCTTCCTGACTTACTTCACTCTGTTTGACAGTCTCCAGGTCCCATCCTTTAAAAGATGCTTATGAACCACCTCTCAGGCACTGCTTTTTGCTAGACTTGCTACTGAAGATACCAAGTAACTCTGAGACTGGAGGTGCGACAACTACATATTTGTAAGGAAATCGTTTAAATATGGAAGGGACATAATTTTTTAAATTCACTAATTTAATGATAAAGGCAATTAACTGCACTTCTTTAGCAATAGACAACACCTACAGATGCCTAGACACAAACTCCAAGCTTTTGCTTACCTGAGACACACGCCAGGATGTCAAGGGCACGTTGGTTAGCAGTGGAGTGAGAACGCTTGATATTTCACTAAAGACTGGGCAGGGGCCACTGAAGAGTGTGACTCCCTGGGTTGCAGACACTGGGGGATTGTCTCTGTCTTGTGGGCTTTTCCTCCATGGACATCAGCAGGCATCTGAGGGGAAGCTTTTCGCGGGGTGGGGTGGTGTTCCTGGGAAAGGTTTACCTGTATGGCCACCCAGGGGATGCAAATGGTGGGCATTGCCGGAACTCTCCACGAATCCATCTCCTCCCTCTCCTCCATGGAAAGCTTTTGTCTACATGGAAAAGGAATATATATGTCCACATATATTTCCCCCTGAAGTCACGGTAGAAATCTGTAGCACCTGGGGTATGAGAACAGGGAAATTCTACTGCTGGAGGAGGAGCAGGAAGGCATCTTAGGATCAAAGTTACACCTGCAGGAGGGACAGAAAACCTTGTGACACCTTCGTCCCAAAGCCTAGGTTGACGGGGCTGCCTACAGTCCACAGCTAATCAGAACATCAGACAAGACCCGGTGTGACTCCACCACACACTGACAAGCACAGGTACCCTGGGCAGAGCTGCCCTAGGCAGGTTTTCTTGAGGGACAGCACAATGGGAGACCCAGAGACAAGCAGAGAAAAGATGTTCAAAGATAGAAACACCAGCAATTATCTCACCACAAACATGAGGTGTGGCTAGAGTAGTCTGACATCTGTGAAGTGAGAGTTGCCACAACACAGAAAAACTATGAGCTCAGTCCAAACCCGGAAGCGATAAACACAAATCCCCACACTGAAGGCCTGTCAGAAGGAAAGGAGGACTTCCTTCAAGCAAAAATGGTATTTACCTTGGTACCAGCTTCTTTGGGCTTGCCAGGGGGCTCAGTGGTACAGAATCAGACTGGCAATGCAGGAGACACAGGTTCAATCCCTTGGTAGGATGATCCTCTGGAGGAGAGCATGGCGACCCACTCCAGTATTCTTGCCTGGGAAATCCAAAGGACAGAGGAGCCTAGTGGGCTACAGTAAA
>NW_020190467.1:74792-83330 GCF_002263795.3 Bos taurus
CTAGCATTTATGTCTGTAGATTTCTGGATAGCAGCCACTCTGACCGGCGTGCGATGGTACTTCATTGTGGTTTGATTTGCATTTCTCTGATAATGAGTGATGTTGAGCATCCTTTCATGTGTTTGTTAGTCATCTGTGTGTCTTCTTTGGAGAACCGTTTAGTTCTTTGGCCCATTTTTTGATTGGGTCATTTATTTTTCTGGAATTGAGCTTTAGGAGTTGCTTGTATATTTTTGAGATTAATTCTTTGTCAGTTGCTTCATTTGCTATTATTTTCTCCCATTCTGAAGGCTATCTTTCCACTTTGCTTATAGGTTCCTTCATTGTACAAAAGCTTTTAAGTTTAATTAGGTCCCATTTGTTTATTTTTGCTTTTATCTCCATTACTCTGGGAGGTGGGTATTAGAGGATCCTGCTATGATTTATGTTGGAGAGTGTTTTGCCTCTGTTTTCCTCTAGGAGTTTTATAGTTTCTGGTCATATGTTTAGATCTTTAATCCATTTTGAGTTTATTTTTGTGTATGGTGTTATAAAGTGTTCTAGTTTCATTCTTTTACAAGTGGTTGACCAGTTTTCCCAGCTACTGCTGCTGCTAAGTCGCTTCAGTCGTGTCTGACTCTGTGCGACCTCATGGCCGGCAGCCCACCAGGCTCCCCCATCCCTGGGATTCTCCAGGCAAGAACACTGGAGTGGGTTGCCATTTCCTTCGCCAATGCATTAAAGTGAAAAGTGAAAGTGAAGTCGCTCAGTCGTGTCTGACCCTCAGCGATCCCATGGACTGCAGCCGACCAGGCTCCTCCATCCATGGGATTTTCCAGGCAAGAGTACTGGAGTGGGGTGCCATTAGCACCACTTGTTAAAGAGATTGTCTTTTCTCCATTGTATCTTCTTGCCTGTTTTGTCAAAGGTAAGGTTTCCATATGTGTGTGGATTTATCTCTGGACTTTCAATTTTGTTCCATTGATCTATATTTCTGTTAAATTTTCAAACCCTCGTTTTCAAACAATAGTGAAAACAGAGATTTTAAGAAAAATTACCAACACCTTTTTGGATATTTTATTTTTTTAAATGATAGCGAATAGTAGTTTATTTTTTTTTTGTAATAAATTGTGTACAATTTAGAAATACTTTACATATACACTATTCTTGGACATTTTCTTACAATGGTAAACATTCAGAGCACTTCATGATATTCTACAATGGCATTTTAAGTTTATTTTCCATTCTAATTATGATCTATTGTGTACATCTGTTTTTGTGCACATTAAGGAAAATGTCAAAGTGGTTTAGTATTACATTTTCATTACAAAAGGTAAGCTTCCATAAAGGAACAACTCGTGAAAAAGATCAAACAGTATCAATTTTTCTGTTTTATTGCCCTCCAAAGCAATCTGTGGTTAAATAATTGCAATTTTGACCTCTATTGCAAATGATCAATCAGCTGAGACATATTAAAAACTCTTAATATGACTGACAAAAGAAGATACAATTGGCCAACGAAATGGCCAGAGACATATTGATCTTAGTTTTTAAAATCTTTATTTGCTCAATGACAAATATAAATATTCAACTCTTTCATTTAATTTATTCAATAAATACTTATGGTCTTCCCAGTGGTCATGTATAGTTGTGAGCGCTGGACTGTAAAGAAGGAAGAATGCCAATGAATTGATAGCTTCAAACTGTGGTGCTGGAGAAGACTCCTGAAAGTCCCTTGGACAGCAAGGAGACCAAACCAGTGAATCTTAAGGGAGATCAACCCTGAATTTTCACTGAAAGGACTGATACTGAAGCTAAAGCTCAAGCTCCAATGTTTTGGTCATCTCATGCAAACAGACAACTCATTGGAAAAGACTGTGATGCTGGGAAAGATTGAGGGCAGCAGGAGAAGAGGACATCAGAGGATGAGATGGCTGGACAGCATCACCAATGCAATGGACATGGGCAACTTGGGCAAACTCTGGGAGATAGTGAGGGACAGGGAAGCCTGGGGTGCTGAATTCCATGAGGGTCACAAAGAGTTGGATATGACTGAGCGAGTGAACAACAACAACAGCGAATATTTATTTAGCAGTTAACAGGTGTTAGGCACTAGTCACTTGGGATCTAGAGTGAAACGTTTGAATAGCATAATGAACGGTGGCTTATCTAATAAAGTTACCTCGAGCAGGCCTCAGAAGAAAAGTGAATGAATAAGCCAAGTCTTGGGGATGAACTCGGCAGGCAGAGAAGACGCCTAAAACAAAGGCTCCCCTCTGTGAACTGTGCCTGCCAGGAACAGTGAAGAAGTCAAGGAAGTGGACATAAAGTGAGGAGTTAGGTGGTAAATTTGGTGGAGTCAACAAGAGCACGCACGGCCTGACCTAACTTACTGTGTATGTGCATGTGCGTATGTGTGTGTGTGTGTGTGTGTGTGTGTGTGTGTGTGTGTGTGTGTTTAGATCTGTTTAATCAGAAAGGAGGTAGGAAAAGTAGCAAGGTGTATATCTGTGTGTGTTCTTATTCTTGCCTACTAACAGTGATGAATTCTTTATCTGATTCTTGGACTTGCCTGAGAGCTCAGGTGGTAAAGAATCCACCAGCAATGCAGGAGACCCCAGTTGCATTCCTGGGTTGGGAAGATCTGCTGGAGAAGGGATAGGCTACCCACCCCTGTATTCTTGGACTTCCCTTGTGGCTCATTTGGTAAAGAATCCGCCTGCAATGTGGGAAACGTGGGTTCAATCCCTGGGTTGGGAACATCCCCTGGAGGAAGGAAAGGCTACCCACTCCAGTATTCTGGCCTAGAGAATTCCATGGTCTGTATAGTCCATGGGGTGACAAAGAGTCTGACATGACTGGAGCCACTTCCACTTCTGATTTAATTAAAGAACTCTCTGTGTTAGAAATTTTATTTCTCTTTTACATGTGAAGATATGGCCCTCAGATTCTTTTTTTTTTTTCCTGCTTCCTAAACACATCCTCTTACTGCCTACCAAAACTGTCTTTCTAGGATCCCAGGGAGGCCAATGAGAAGTGCTAAAGAATGCCTTCGAGGCAGCATGGTGCAGATAGGGTGTGGAAATTGGCCCCGGATTTATCTGGGTTTGAATCCCAGTGTTGCTGCTAGTTAGCTAAATTGACACTTATTCACAGGGCTATACAAATAGTTCAGATAATCATTGGTTTCATTGTCTATGAAATGAGTGTAATAATTTCATGTATGTAAAGATGGACTTCTCAGATGGTACAGAGGTAAAGAATCTGCCTTTCAATGTAGAAGAGGCAAGAGACTCAAGATCAGTCCCTGGGATGGGAAGATCCCCTGGAGAAGGAAGTAACTGCCCACTCCAGTATTCTTGCCTGGAGAAATCCATGGATAGAAGAGCCTTGTGGGTTACACTCAATGGGACCGCAAAAAGGTGGACCCTACCGGTACACACACAATTAAAAAGGGAGCTAGCCTAGAATCACCAGATGTAGATAATATCAGTTCCTTTCTTCTCTCTGCCTTTAGTTAGAGATAATGGGGATCAGGTGATTTGATCAACCTGCTCTGAGGAAATTGATGGAGAAAAAGAGCATATGTGGGACTACTCTGTGAGGCAACGCCCCCTTGCTGGAGGAGAGTTGAGGTGTGTGGTCTGATCCTTTGCAGGGTTTGTGGTTCAAGGACTGAAAAGAACTAATGTAAGGGGAGATTTGATTCAGAATTGGTGGAGGTGGAGGTGGGGAGGATGGTCACATTCTGAAGGTTGAACTAGCAGATGTGGAATGGGAAGTGAAAGAAAGTGAGGGATTAATTACGCTTCTCAGCTTTTTGTCAAGAAAACACTGTAAGGAGTCTATGGGACTCTGAAGTGAGGCAGATTGCAGCAGAGAAAGATCCCTTCTCTTGAGTTGATGGCACACTTGAATATGACTCACAAGTTCCAGGCAGAAGATTTGGGAGCCCCAACAAATTGGCATTTAAATCGGAAACCAAAATTCATTAATTGCTTATACAACAAGATGAAGTCATTTTCATTTTCTATTTACTGACATTATAATACTGTAAGAATTTCAAAGGGTGTTATTCATTTCAAAATTTTTCATTTCAACAAAAACAATAATATTCTAACATACATATTCATGAAGAATAGTATTACCAGAATGAGAGGGAAGTAAAAATAAAACAAGAAATTATTTGAATAATATTTTGTAAATTTTATGCAAGCCAACTTTCTCTAAATGCCTTGGACTATTAACTTTTTCTCTTCTCATTTTCTTTGCCCTTATATGTATAACATGAACCAGTGACGGGATTCAGTTTGTTGTTGTTTAGTTGCTAAGTCGTGTCCGACTCTTTGCGACCCCATGGACTGTAGCCCACCAGGCCTCTCTGTTCATGGGATATCCCAGGCAAGAACACTGGGGGGGGGGGGTTGTCTTTTCCTTCTCCAGGGGATCACCAACCCAGGGATCAAACCCACATCTCCTGAATAGGCAGGTGGTTTCTTTACCTCTGAGTCACCAGGGAAGCCCTGAGAATGAGTTCGATGAGTAGTTCATTGGAATTGGAAGTCACAGGAAAAACATACCAAGAGAAAATAAGATTTATAGGTATGTACACCATTGTCTCTAGATTATTTCATTTGTTAGTTAATACATTGTAATATAAGTTATATAAATAGCTAAAGTAATTTAGATTCAAAGATGTTTTAGAGTCTTGTCTTGGTTACTAGAACTGCCGTCACAAAATACCACAGAACAGGTTGTTTAAAAGACCGAACACTATTCTCTCATGTTCTGGAGGCTGGGATTTAAGGTCGAGTTGGATTTTCTTGAGCAGTCCATCCTTGGCTTTGAGATGACTGCCTTCTCCTTGGGTTCTCTCATGGCTTTCTCTCTGTGTAGATATAGAATTAAGACTGCAACAGAAAAGTGTCGGATGATAATATTAAGTTCAGAACACTCACATGGCTATTAAACAATAAAACTGGGATTTTCCTTCTCCCAGAATGCACAATGCAAGCTGTGCATGTGGTAGTGTTTGACATCAGACTGAGGCCTGAGACTAGAGATAGAGGTAGGAGCATACAGTGGGAAGGGAGCAGGGGTCACTTGAACAGTCTTATGTAATGGAGATATATAAATGCTGATACTGAAATTATTGCTTACTTTGCTTTGAGTCAAATTACCTGTAGGCCATTTAAAAATGTGTATATTTTTGGAATAATATTTAACTTTTTTTTAAACTTTTTATTTATTTATTATTTTAAATTTTATTTTATTTAACTTTGCAATATTGTATTGGTTTTTGCCATACATCAAAATGAATTTGCCACAGGTATACATGTGTTCCCATCCTGAACCTTCCTCACTCCTCCTCCCCATACCATCCTCTGGGTCATCCCAGTGCACCAGCCCAAGCATCCAGTATTGTGCATCGAACCTGGACTGGCGACTCGTTTCATATATGATATTATACATATTTCAATGCCATTCTCCCCAAATGATCCCACCCTCTCCCTCTCCCACAGAGTCCAAAAGACTATTCTATACATCAGTGTCTCTTTTGCTGTCTCATACACCGGGTTTATTGTTGCCATCTTTCTAAAATTCCATATATAATGCATTAGTATACTGTACTTGGTGTTTTTCCTTCTGGCTTACTTCACTCTGTATAATAGGCTCCAGTTTCATCCACTTCATTAGAACTGGTTCAAATGTAATTCTTTTTAATGGCTGAGTAATACTCCATTGTGTACATGTACCACAGCTTTCTTATCCATTCATCTGCTGATGGACATCTAGGTTGCTTCCATGTCTTGGCTATTATAAAAAGTGCTGCGATGAACATTGGGGTACACATGTGTCTTTCAATTCTGGTTTCCTCAGTGTGTATGCCCAGCAGTGGGATTGCTGGATCATAAATCAGTTCTATTTCCAGTCTTTTAAGGAATCTCCACACTGTTCTCCATAGTGGCTGTACTAGTTTGCATTCCCACCAACAGTGTAAGAGGGTTCCCTTTTCCTCCACACCCTCTCCAGCATTTATTGCTTGTAGACTTTTGGATCTCAGCCATTCTGACTGGTGTGAAATGGTACCTCATAGTGGTTTTGATTTGCATTTCTCTGATAATGAGTGATGTTGAGCATCTTTTCATGTGTTTGTTAGCCATCTGTATGTCTTCTTTGGAGAAATGTCTATTTAGTTCTTTGGCCCATTTTTTTGATTGGGTCATTTATTTTTCTGGAGTTGAGCTGTAGGAGTTGCTTGTATATTTTTGAGATTAGTTGTTTGTCGGTTGCTTCATTTGCTATTATTTTCTCCCATTCTGAAGGCTGTCTTTTCACCTTGCTAATAGTTTCCTTTGATGTGCAGAAGCTTTTAAGGTTAATTAGGTCCCAATTGTTTATTTTTGCTTTTATTTCCAATATTCTGGGAGGTGGGTCATAGAGGATCCTGCTGTGATGAATGTCAGAGAGTGTTTTGCCTATGTTCTCCTCTAGGAGTTTTATAGTTTCTGGTCTTACGTTTAGATCTTTAATCCATTTTGAGTTTTATTTTGTGTATGGTGTTAGAAAGTGTTCTAGTTTCATTCTTTTACAAGTGGTTGACCAGATTTCCCCAGCACCACTTGTTAAAGAGATTGTCTTTAATCCATTGTATATTCTTGCCTCCTTTGTCAAAGATAAGGTGTCCATATGTGCGTGGATTTATCTCTGGGCTTTCTATTTTGTTCCATTGATCTATATTTCTGTCTTTGTGCCAGTACCAATCCTGTCTTGATGACTGGCTTTGTAGTAGAGCCTGAAGTCAGGCAGGTTGATTCCTCCAGTTTCCCATTCTTCTTTCTCCAAGATAGCTTTGGCTATCGAGGTTTTTTTGTATTTCCATACAAATTGTGAAATTATTTGTTTCTAGCTCTGTGAAGAATACCGTTGGTAGCTTGATAGGGATTGCATTGAATCTATAAATTGCTTTGGGTTAGTATACTCATTTCACTATATTGATTCTTTCCCAATCCATGAACATGGTATATTTCTTCATCTATTAGTGTCCTCTTTGATTTCTTTTCACCAGTGTTTTTATAGTTTTCTATATTAGGTCTTTAGTTTCTTTAGGTAGATATATTCCTAAGTATTTTATTCTTTTCGTTGCAAATGGTGAATGGAATTGTTTCCTTAATTTCTCTTTCTATTTTCTCATTATTAGTGTATAGGAATGCAAGGGATTTCTGTGAAAGTGAAGGACTAGAAAAAGATTTTGCATGCCAATAGGGACCAAAAGAAATCGGGAGTAGCAATACTCACATCAGATAAAATAGACTTTAAAACAAAGACTGTGAAAAGAGACAAAGAAGGTCAGTAACATAATGATCAAGGATCAATCCAAGAAGAAGAAATAACAATTATATATATATAGGCATCCAACACAGGAGCACCGCAATATGTAAGAAAATACTAACAAGTATGAAAAGAAGAAATTAACAATAACACAATAACAGTGGGAGACTTTAATTCCCTCTCACACCTATGGATAGATCAATAAACAGAAAATTAACAAAGGAAACACCAAACTTTAAATGATACAATAGACCAGTTAGACCTAAGTGATATCTATAGGGACATTCATCCCAAAACAGTGAATTTCACCTTTTTTCTCAAGTGCACACGGAACCTTCTCCAGGATAGATCACATCCTGGGCCATAAATCTATCCTTGGTAAATACAGAAAAATTGAATTATTCCAAGCATCTTTTCTGACCACAATGCAGTAAGATTAGATCTCAAGCACAGGAGAAAATCTATTAAAAATTTCAATATGGAGGCTGAACAACATGCTGCTGAATAACCCAACAAATCACATTAGAAATCAAAAAAGAAATCAAATTTGCATAGAAACGAATGCAAATGAAAACACAACAACCCAAAACCTGTGAGACACTATAAAAGCAGTGCTAAGGGGAAGTTCTTAGCAATACAGCATACCTCAAAAAACAAGAAACAAAAGTCAAATAAATAACCTAACTCTACACCTAAAGCAACTAGAAAAGGAAGAAATGAAGAACACACAGGGTTAGTAGAAGGAAAGAAATCTTAAATATTAGGGCAGAAATAAATGCAAAAGAAACAAAAGAGATCATAGCAAAAATCAACAAAGCCAAAAGCTGGTTCTTTGAAAGGATAAATAAAATTGACACACCATAGCCAGACTCATCAAAAAACAAAGGGAGAAAAATCAAATCAGTAAAATCAGAAATGAAAATGGAGAGATCACAACAGACAACACAGAAATACAAAGGATCATAAGAGACTACTATCAGCAATTATATGGCAATAAAAGTGACAACATGGAAGAAATGGACAAATTCTTAGAAAAGTACAACTTTCCAAAACTCGACCAGGAAGAAATAGAAAATCTTAACAGACCCATCACAAGCATGGAGATTGAAACTGTAATCAGAAATCTTCCAGCAAAGAAAAGCCCAGGTCCAGACGGCTTCACAGCTGAATTCTACCAAAAATTTAGAGAAGAGCTAACACCTATCCTGCTCAAACTCTTCCAGAAAA
>NW_020190467.1:83430-144580 GCF_002263795.3 Bos taurus
GGGGGATTTGTAAACACTGAGTGAGCTAATGAGAACATAACACAGGCCCTCAGCCTCAAGGTTCCCATCTGTGCTTAGTCATTGGCACTTGTGGAAATGAAGCTTCCACCTTTCCACACAGACTGGGACAAAGGGACCCATTTTTCAGATGATCACTTTTAGGAAGGCGGGCTCACAGGTTCTCGAGAAAGACATTCCTGGGTTGTAAAATGTTCACAGATCATCATGGTAGACAAGGAACTCACACACCTTCTAAAGTAGATGGTCAAAGAATAAGGAGATCAAGAAAAAGTGTCTGGAATAAATTGGGAGGTTGGGATTTATATTTACACACTGTTGTATACAAAGTAGACAACTAATAAGGCTCTACTCTACAACACAGGGGACTCTCTTCAATACTCTATGTGCTGTGCTTAGTCAATCAGTCGTGCCCAAATCTTTGTGTCCCCATTGAGTGTAATCCATCAGGCTCCTCTGTCAATACTCTACAATGGATATATATGTGTGTATATATATATATATATATATATATATATATAAAGAGTCTAAAATAAGTGTATATATGTAACTGATTCACTGTGGTGTGCAGCAGAGACTAGCATGACATTGTAAAGCAACTGTACTCCAAGATGAATTAGTTTTTAAGTGTCTGAAGTTTATACAAACTGTGGGGACTGTTAAGGCCCTTTTTGTAAAGCCCTAGTTCTTGCTTATTAACTCTTGATAGAAAGGCAAAAATAAACAAAAGAAAATCTGTTGATCTGGTAGACATGTACTGCTAATCATTTTACATTGTGGTTTATTCATGAAGAACTTTTGAATAAACGAAACAGTAAAAATAATCCCTCAGCCTTCTTGATAATACCTTTTTATTAATACATACTTTACAATTCTACATTTTAATGAAGGACAAATATGATAATTACAACAAATCAAATCTTTTGGATATTTTGCCCAATGATATTAGAGTATATATTATAATGACTAATCTTGTAATGATAACAGTGTGAGGGGCTAGAAGTCATGCCAGATTGCTATCAGCTTGGGATCCCTCTGAGACACCCAGACCCCTGAACAAATACAGATATGTGCTTATTCCTATTTGCAAGCGTATTAGCCAGGGTAAAATTGAAGAAAATTTACTAAAATACAGTTTCTTGTTGTTGTTCAGTCACTAAGTCATGTCCAGTTCTTCGCAACCCCATGGACTGCAATATGCCCAACTTCCCTGTCCTTCACTGTTTCTGGACTTTGCTCAAATTCATGTCCATTGAGTCAGTGATGCTAACTAACTACCTCTGACTACCTCATCCTTTGCTGCCCTCTTCTCCTTTTGTCTTCAATCTATACCAGCATCAGGGACTTTTCCAATGAGTCTGATCTTCAAAACAGGTGGGTAAAATATTGGCACTTCAACTTCAATCATTCCAATGAGTATTTGACATTGATTTCCTTTAAGAGCGACTGGCTTGATCCCCTTGCAGTCAAATGGACTCTCAAGAGTCTTCTCCAACACCACAGTTCAAAAGCATCAACTCTTTGGTGCTCAGCCTTCTTTACAGTTGAACTCTCACATCCACACATGACTACTGGAAAACCATAGCCTTCACTATATGGAGCTTGGTTGGTAAAGAGATGTCTCTGCTTTTCAATACACTGTCTAGGTTTTCTTTCAAGGAGCTTGGTTGGTAAAGTGATGTCTCTGCTTTTCAATACACTGTCATAGCTTTTATTTCAAGGAGCAAGTGTCTTAATTTCATGGCTGCAGTCACTGTCTGCAGTCACTTTGGAGCCCTCCAAACAGCAGAGACAATTATTTGCCAACAAGGGTCCGTCTAGTCAAGGCTATGGTTTTTCCAGTGGTCATGTATGGATGTGAGAGTTGGACTGTGAAGGAAGCTGAGTGTCGAAATATTGATACTTTTGAACTGTGTGTTGGAGAAGATTCTTGAGAGTCCCTTGGACTGCAAGGAGATCCAACCAGTCCATTCTAAAGGACATCAGCCCTGGCTGTTCTTTGGAAGGAATGATGCTAAAGCTGAAACTCCAGTACTTTCGCCACTTCATGCAAAGAGTTGACTCATTGGAAAAGACTCTGATGCTGGGAGGGACTGGAAGCAAGAGGAAAAGGGGACAACAGAGGATGAGATGACTGGATGGCATCACTGACTTGATGGACATGAGTGTGAGTGAACTCTGGGAACTGGTGATGGACAGGGAGGCCTGGCATGCTGCGATTCATGGGGTTGCAAAGAGTCAGACATGAGTGAATGACTGAACTGAACTGAAAATAAAATCTCATTGTTTCCATTGTTTCCCCATCTATTTCTTATGGAGTGGTGGGACCGGATGCCATTCAGTTCAGTTCAGTTTAGTCACTCAGTTGTATCTGACTCTGCTATCCCATGGACTGCAGCACACCCGGCCTCCCTGTCCATCACCAACTCCCAGAGTTTACTCAAACTCATGCCCATTGAGTCAGTGATGCCATCCAACCATCTCATCTTCAGTCGACCCCTTCTCCTCTTGCCCTCAGTCTTTCCCAACATCAGGGTCTTTTCAAATGAGTCAGCTCTTCCCATCAGGTGGCCAAAGTACTGGAGATTCAGCTTCAACATCAGTCCTTCCAATGAATATTCGGACTGATTTCTTTTAGATGGACTGGTTGGATCTCCTTGCAGTCCAAGGGACTCTTAAGAGTCTTCTCCAACACCACAGTTCAAAAACATCAATTCTTCAGTGCTCAGCTTTCCTTAGAGTCAAAATCTAATGTCCATACATGACTACTAGAAGAACCATAGCCTTGACTAGATGGACCTTTGTTGGCAAAGTAATGTCTCTGCTTTTTAACATGCTGTCTAGGTTGCTCATTATCTTAATGATAATATCAGATACCATTATCTTAATTTCTTCAATGCTGAGGTTTAAGCTAGCATTTTTTTTTTTACTCTCCTCTTTCACCTTTAGTTCCTTTTTGCTTTCTACCATGACTGGTTTTGCAATAGAAATTACTAGGCAGTCAGTGTAAAACTCTGAAACCTCAGTCTTGTTTTCAGTAAACATCCTGCTCCCTTGTCCTGAATTCTTGGAATGTGTCTTTAGTCTGATCAATTTTCAGCACTCAGATCCAAAGAAGAGCATCAATTAAATTCTGTTCCATATGCTTGAGGGAGAAACAATGGTGATCATTAATCTTAAGCCCATACCTCTGGCCCACAGTAAAATGGACAGAGGGCATGAAAAAGGGCAGTGACTTAATCCAAGGATGAAAAGAAGTCATAAAGATGATGTTAAGTATCTTGACCGTTTGAAGTGAATGTTTAGAAATAATGTGATTTGCTCCTGCTAAGTCGCTTCAGTCGAGTCCGACTCTGTGCGACCCCATAGACGGCAGCCCACCAGGCTGCCCCGTCCCTGGGATTCTCCAGGCAAGAACACTGGAGTGGGTTGCCATTTCCTTCTCCAATGCATGAAAGGGAAAAGTGAAAGTGAAGTCGCTCAGTTGCGACCCCTTGGACTGCAGCCCACCAGGCTCCTCTGTCCATGGGATTTTCCAGGCAAGAGTACTGGAGTGGGGTGCCATTGCCTTCTCCGAATGTGATTTAAAGGAAGGATATAAAAACCACCTTGGGGATTCTTTACCCCCTCTCTATGCTGAGTGTCTATGCTGAGAGCTTTGCAATTTCCTTCTCTTTAATAAATCTTATTCAGTTATTACCATGAGTGTTTGCATGTTCATGGATTCCATTCTTTGGCTGCGTGGACAACAACTCGAAATCCTGTCTCATCTTTTGGGGGCTTGTCTGGAAGTCCTGAATGCCTACTCAAGGTAAGCACAGACACTCACTCTCAAATCTGTCATTCACTTCTCATTACCTAATCCAGCTGCATGATCTCTTGAGCCACTCTATTTCACAAGCCTGCCTGAGTTCCAAAGGCAGACAGCATTAGTATACAGTGGCCTTGGGTCTCGGTATTAGCCAGCAGATTGACCTGGGGTGCTGAGCAAAATCTCTGCTAGGCTGCTGCCTTAGTGAGAACTGCAGAACATCTACCATTTCTCTTTCCTAACATTTAGAGGTTATGAGAGTTTTCATTTAAGGTAGGATCATTTCGGAGTGTGTGTAAATACTACTAACCTTGTTCACTACATAGCTTGTTTTAGGGGAACTCCAGTTCAGGTACACCCAACGTTCAAGAGCACAGCAAGTCCACCAACTTAGGCTCTCACTCTATATCTCTAGGTGGAAAGGAAGATAGAGACAGGAAGAGGACAACAGTCCAGGGTAATCGGATAATGATGCTCAAGACCAGGTGTACTCCAGAGTTGAGGGAAGCATACTTTATTGGTGTTTCTTTTCTCCCACTGTGCAAGGTGGGGACACCCTCTATCAGAAGAACCAGAGAAAAGACGAAGAGCACTGGACGCTGGTCTTTTGTCTTTCAGATGGGAGCCACCTCTTCAAGACCTACACCCAGGTCAAAGCGGATGCCTTTGAAAAGTATACTGAAGAACTAGAAGAAGTTTGACCCTTAGACTTTGTTAAAGAAGTGTATGATCTTTTTCTGCACTAAGGCATAGCCTCAATAGGATCTATCTGATGGTGAAAAATGGCCCCCTGAGGGCTCATTTGATTATAATACCATCCTCCAACTAGACCTCTTTTGTTGACCAGAAGGAAAATGGTCAGCAGTGCCATGTATACAGGCTTTGTCTTGAGAGCAAACCCTCTTATCCAGGAGTTGTGGGCTTGCTACTTCCACGCTGCCTATAACTTCCTCCACGTCCTCAGGTCCAAACTGTCGCCCTTAACCAGAGCTGCCAAAACCTAGCCCGCAGGAGCCTCCACAATCTCTGGTAATGCCTTGGGCACCAGCAGCAGCTCCTACCCCAGTGGCTCCTAACCCAACACTGGTGATCTCTAGGCTATATCCTCCCCTCCTTCTATTACAAGAAGCTCCTAATGGGGACTTGGGAGCCACAGGAGTCCATGTTCCTTCCCCCCTTCGAGATTTAAGGCAAAGTAAATTAGACCTAGGAAGCTTTACTGAAGATCCTGACAATTATATAAGTGTTTTCCAGGGTCTAAACCAATCTTTGAAATGGCACGGAAAGATATTATGCTAATCCTGACTAGCACCCTTACTGACAATGAAAGAAATAGTAGTTAAAAATGCCCAGGGATGGGGAGATGAATGGTAAGCTATTGGCATGCAGTGGAGACCCAACAGTGAATCAGCCTGGTTACCTACTGTGCTCCAGACAGTGCCCATAGCTGATCCTAATTGGGCACATGACAAAGACAGTGATGACTGGAGGAGAGTTCACTTTATCACTAGCATTAGGGAAGACTTAAAAAAATCACGAGCTAAGCCCTTAGACTACTCCTAAGTATCTGGAGTGACTCAGGAAAAGGAGGAAATTCACACAGCTTTTCTGGAAAGGCTCAGGGAGGCACTGAAAAAGCACACTAATTTGGACCCAGATGCCCCAAACTTATTCTTAAAGACAAATTTATTACTCAGTCGACTCCAGATATTCAGAGGAAACTCTAAAAACTGGCCTTTGGCCCCCATATAGATTTAGAGGGCCTCGTTTAAGGAAAATAGTCTGGAGTTAAAACTCACCTCCAGGTCCTCCTCACCATTCTACGCAAAACAAAGAACTCTGACGTGAAGGAAAAAAATGGACAATAAGGTTGATCATGCCCAGCTCCTAGCTGGTCCCAGCTGGTCTCCAGAATTCCTTGCCCCAGCCGTTTATGAAATAACTACTCTGAACACTTCCCTGGCTTCCCTGTGGCTCAGATGGTAAAGCGTCTGCCTACAATGCAGGAGACCCGGGTTCAATCCATGGGTCGGGAAGATCTCCTGGAGAAGGAAATGGCAACCCATTCCAGTATTCTTGCCTGGAAAATCCCATGGACAGAGGAGCCTGATAGGGCTACAGTCCATGGGGTGCAAGAGTTGAACACGACTGAGCGACCTCACTCACTCCAAATAATCTTGGAGAAGAACAGGCCCCCTTAACAGTAAATGTCCACATATATGCCTATATATACTTACTCTTTTCTTGGGGTAGTGCAGCAGCTCACAATCTTACTGCTGCTCCTTCTTGCCTCATTAAAGGTGAATGTTCCCTAAAGTGCCGGTCTCCTTCTTTTTCTGAACCTCGCCTCTTCCAACTCCCTTACCCTACACTGTTAAGAGCTGCCACATCAGTACTCCTAAACAGAAATCAGGAAGAACTTAAAGAAAAAGAGAATAGAGATAAGAGAAAGGCCAAAGCTCTCATTATGGCCCTACAGGGAGTTAACTTTAGGGCTACAAATGTGGGAGGACAAAAGCAAAAACCTGGCGTCTGTTTTTGTTGTGGCAAGGATGGACACTTTAAGGGACAATGCCCCCAAGGCAAGCAGAGGCCACCACCAAGGCCTTGCCCCACTTGCAAGGGAGATCACTGGGAGAGTAATATCCCCAGGGACGTAGGTTTCAGGGGTCAGAAACTCAGACACAAGATCAAGATTCACGGGGCCCAGGGCTTCCCACTTTGGCTTCTGTCCTCATTACCACACAGGAGCCTCAGGTGACTCTAACTAGAAGAGGCCCTCCTGTTAAATTTCTACTGGATACAGGAGCCACTTTCTCAACCCTCCTGTGTAATCCGGGTCCTCCTTCTACTAAGTCAGCTACTAAAGGTGGCATTTCTGGAAAGCCAATTACAAAATTCTTTACACAACAGTTGAGTTGTAACTGGGATTCTCTTCCTTTTTCTCATGTGTATATGTGCATGTGCTCAGTCGTGTCTGCAGCTCTGACTTTATGACCCCATGGACTGCAGCCCGCCAGACTCCTCTGTCCAAGGGATTTTCCAGGCAAGAATACAGGAGGAGGTTGCCATTTCCTCCTCCAGGGGATCTCCCCCACTCAGGGATCGAATTTGCATCTTTTGCAACTGCCTGCATTAGCAGGCTGATTTTTTTCTACTGCGCCACCTGGGAATCCCAAGTGAGCACAGGGCGCCTGGCGTGCTGGGCGTGGGGTGAAGGGCAGTGGCACCGAAACTCCACGAGGTGAGGAAGGCGGAGGGCGATCACCCCAGGCCGGCCGACTGTCTCCTCCCACGGCGAGGCCAAAGGATCCCCCACGCTCCATCCAGGAGGGATGTGGCGTGCTGCCCCAAAGTTCTGTTGGGGAGACTGTCCTCGAGGGGCCGGTGGGCTGGAAGTGGGGCTAAGGACACCAGCCGGGCACATCGGAGACGGCCGTGGCACCCTCACTTTCACCTCCCTGGGGGTGGCGGTATAGGCATGGTAGCCAGCCCGTGACCCGCGCACACTGGGACAAGCGCACCGCAGGGGGCACAGGCGCTCCTCCTGGTCCAGCACACAACAACGTCGGCGGACAGAAGGCGGCAAAGGGCAATGGAGCGGGTGCAAGGCGGGCCGGGAAAGTGAGACGCACCAAGGCGCAGCCGCAGGGATCAGAGGACAGGACGGACGAGGCACCAACGGAGTGCGGCCACACGTAGGCCCGCGTGGCAAAGACGCGGCAGAGGTACAGACCCGACGGTGGAGGTGGGGTGGCCGCGAGCGACAGTGAGGGGCCCGGAAGCCATTCAAAACGACCCGGAAGCAAAGCAGCTACCGCGTCACGCCACGGAATCTCACCGCCAGAAGCCTCCAGCACAGGAGCGGTCCCTGGCACCCAGGACGTCTACTGCCCTTCCTGGTCCCCATGGGGCCCCACTCTCCAGGCTTGCGCCCATCACCGCCAACACCCAGAGCCACAACTGGTCCTGGAGAACACTCTCCGGCTTCCCGCTGTGTACCAGCGCCTCCACAGCCCTCACGTGCAACTTGCTCTGCCCAGCCCTCACGTGCAACTTGCTCTGCCCATCTTTCCCCCTTGGGGACCGAGAGCACTTCTCTGCCCAGAGATGCCACCAGCCATGGAGGCCAGGGAAGGACACCACATGAGGTGAGACCGGTTAGGACCTAAACCGGGTAAGGGGGTGCTGAGCGGTCACCTCTGTGGGGTGGGCCGGGAGCTGGGGAAAGCCGGAAGTGACAGGGAAGGGCAACAAACACGCACAGGGAGGGCCGGGGGAGAGGGGCACCAACGCTGTCTGGTGATCAGAAAGACGGAGTCACGGCCGGCCACCCAGTTTTCAAGTAGGAATATGGCTATTTTTAAACAAAATGCGTCCACACCTGTTAAAGGATTTTGAGAGGCAGATTGGAACCGCTCACCCTTATATATACTATCAGCTGAATGAGTAGAATGATTTGAATTTGTTTCATGAATATAAAGATATTTTCCTGCTTTGTTTTCCAAAGGTATACTACAGATTTACACTCCAAACAGTAACAGAGATGAATTTCAGGTGTTTAATGCATTCATCACCTTTTGGTAATTTTTTTTTTCTTTTTTGTTTTATTCATCCTGTTGAGTATGTAATGGATCCTAGTTTTCTTGAATACATATTTTTTCCTGATGACTAATGATATTATGCAAGTAAGTTTTGTGGTCATCCCTTTATTTTGCCAACTTTTGTTGTGTTATTTGCCTTCAGATCAGATCCGATCAGTCGCTCAGTCGTATCTGACTCTGCCACCCCATGAATCGCAGCACGCCAGGTCTCCCTGTCCATCACCAACTCCTGGAGTTCACTCAGACTCACGTCCATCGAGTCAGTGATGCCATCCAGCCATCTCATCCTCTGGCGTCCCCTTCTCCTCTTGCCCCCAATCCCTCCCAGCATCAGAGACTTTTCCAATGAGTCGACTCTTCGCATGAGGTGGCCAAAGTACTGGAGTTTCAGCTTTAGCATCATTCCTTCCAAAGAAATCCCAGGACTAATCTCCTTCAGAATGGACTGGTTGGATGTCCTTGCAGTCCAAGGGACTGTCAAGAGTCTTCTCCAACACCACAGTTCAAAAGCATCAATTCTTTAGCGCTGAGGCTTCTTCACAGTCCAACTCTCACATCCATACATGACCACAGGAAAAACCATAGCCTTGACTAGATGAACCTTTGTTGGCAAAGTAATATCTCTACTTTTGAATATGCTATCTAGGTTGGTCATAACTTTCCTTCCAAGGAGTAAGCGTCTTTTAGTTTCATTGCTGCAGTCACCATCTGTAGTGATTTTGGAGCCCAGAAAAATAAAGTCTGACACTGTTTGCACTGTTTCCCCATCTATTTCCCATGAAGTGATGGGACCGGATGCCATAATCTTCGTTTTCTGAATATTGAGCTTTAAGCCAACATTTTCACTTTCCAATTTAACTTTCATCAAGAGGCTTTTGAGTTCCTCTTCACTTTCTGCCATAAGGGTGGTGTCATCTGCATATCTGAGGTTATTCATATTTCTCCGGGCAATCTTGATTCCAGCTTGTGTTTCTTCCAGTCCAGCGTTTCTGATGATGTACTCTGCATATAAGTTAAATAAACAGGGTGGCAATATACAGCCTTGACTTACTCCTTTTCCTATTTGGAACCAGTCTGTTGTTCCATGTCCAGTTCTAACTTGCTTCCTGACCTGCATACAAATTTATCAAGAGGCAGGTCAGGTGGTCTGGTATTCCCATCTCTGTCAGAATTTTTCCACAGTTTATTGTGATCCACACAGCCAAAGGCTTTGGCATAGTCAATAATGCAGAAATAGATGTTTCTGTGGAACTCTCTTGCTTTTTCCATGATCCAGCAGATGTTGGCAATTTGATCTCTGGTTCCTCTGCCTTTTCTAAAACCAGCTTGAATATCAGGAAGTTCATGGTTCACATATTGCTGAAGCCTGGCTTGGAGAATTTTGAGCATTACTTTACTACCGTGTGAGATGAGTGCAATTGTGCGGTAGTTGGAGCATTCTTTGGCATTGCCTTTCTTTGGGATTGGAATGAAAACTGACCGTTTCCAGTCCTGTGGCCACTGCTGAATTTTCCAAAATTGCTGGCACATTGAGTGCAGCACTTTCACAGCATTATCTTTCAGGATTTGAAATAGCTCAACTGGAATCCTGTCACCTCCACTAGCTTTGTTCGTAGTGATGCTTCCTAAGGCCCACTTGACTTCACATTCCAGGATGTCTGGCTCTAGGTGAGTGATCACACCATCGTGATTATCTGGGTCGTGAACATCTTTTTTGTACAGTTCTTCTGTTTATTCTTGCCATCTCTTCTTATTATCTTCTGCTTCTGTTAGGTCCATACCATTTCTATCCTTCATTGAGCCCATCTTTGCATGAAATGTTCCTTTGGTATCTCTGATTTTCTTGAAGAGATCTCTAGTCTTTCCCATTCTGTTGTTTCCTCTATTTCTTTGCCTTGATCGCTGAAGAAGGCTTTCTTATCTCTTCTTGCTCTTCTTTGGAACTCTGCATTCAGATGTTTATATCTCTCCTTTGCTCCTTTGCTTTTCGCTTCTCTTCTTTTCACAGCTCTTTGTAAGGCCTCCCCAAACAGCCATTTTGCTTTTTTGCATTTCTTTTCCATGAGGATGGTCTTGATCCCTGTCTCCTGTACAATGTCACGAACCTCATTCCATAGTTCATCAGGCACTCTATCTATCAGATCTAGGCCCTTAAATCTATTTCTCACTTCCACTGTATAATCATAAGGGATTTGATTTAGGTTATTTCCCTTATTAGTACACTAAACTTCTTTATAATTGGGACTATGAGTCTTTTCTTAGAATAATATATATTTCAGATAACCTTCTTCATACTTTGGCCTGTGTATTTACTCACAAAATGCATTTGGTAAGCAGAAGTTCTTTTTCATAATACATTTCAATTCCTTGTATTTTCCTGTGTAATTATTACTTTTCAAATCCTGCTTAAGAAATAATTCCTACTCCAAGATTTTGAAAATGTTTCCTTATGCTTTATCTTCTAAGAGACAATTCTATTTTTATTTGCACTTATATCTATAATCTATCTAGAATATATTTATGTGTTTAGTGTGAGGTTGCTGTTGTTGTTTAGTCACTAAATCCAAATTTTTGTGACCCCATGGACTATAGCCCTCCAACCTCCTCTGTCCATGTAATTTTCCAGGCAAGAATACTGGAATGGGTTGCCATTTCCTCCTCCAAGGGATCTTCCCAACCCAGAAATAGAACCTGTGTCCCCTGTCTCCTGCTTGGCATGTGGATCATTACCACTGAGCCACCTGGGAAGCCCTTAGTATGAGGTAGGTGGTTACATTATTATTATTTTTTCTGTCTACTTATTTAAACAAACTCACTCAATTTCCTAAAAATAGTACAATTTCCTCTCACTTCACTGCAGTGGAATATTTCTTACACATAACATAACTTTGTAAAGTATTAATGTATGTTTGTCTGGCTTCTGTTTTACTGGCCTTTTTGTTTCTTCCTATTTTTACACTAATGCTTCACAATCTTATTTACGAATGGTTTATAAGAGCCTTGATATCTGGCGGTTAATGATGATAATACCAGCAATTGAGATACAAAATGGTTTTGCTTTATAGAATCTTTTCTTATGTTATTAAGTGGAAGAATTACTTGAGTATTAGTTAGTGTTAATTGCTCAGTCTTGTCTGACTTTTCAACCCCATGAGTTGTAGTTCACCAGGCTCCTCTGTCCATGTTCTCCAGGTGAAAATACTGGAGTGAGTAGACTTTCCTTTCTCCAGAGGATCTTCCTTACCCAGGGTCTCTTACATTGCAAGCAGATTCTTTACTGTCTCAGCCACCAGGGACTTATCTTCTTGCTAACATTTTGCCATTAAATAGCAGCTGTCTATCTCACTAGTAAGCTTTTTGCTATAAAGTTAATTTTACCTTCACTGATTGTTTCCAAATTTGATACTGTTAGGTAGAAAGTTAGGCATAGGCAATGAGGGGTGGCCTAACTAAAAAAGATTCAAGCTGATCTCTATAAAGCCCACCCCAGACAAGCTCCAGTGTGGCCCAGGAGTGCTCACATATATGCTACAAAGTAACCACAGAGACTGCTCCAACTCTATGTATGTGCCCTTGAAACGCAAAGGATACAAAGAAACCACAGGACTTCTTCAACTCCTAGACACTTGCCCTTGATGCACAATTGTGTCCTCAAGTGGCCTTAGGCAGATGGGAGCCTATTAAATGTTCATAAATATTCTATACATACATGCATTTGAGTAAAACATACTGAATTATGGAAAGATGTGAGCAATACTGTATGCTGTTATGCAACTTGCAACTGTCAATCAAAACTGCCAGTCTATGTCCACGTAAATGAATATGCAAAAGCCCTTTCTTGAAAACCCTTCTTACCTCATCATTCCAGCAGCAGTGCCTCTCTTGCACCAGCCCATCTCTCCCTTGAGGTGTTCTTTCTGTTCTTTCTTTAATACACTTGTTTTTGCCACAAGTAAGACCTCAGATTCTTCTTTGTTTCCTTATCAAGAACCGAGGCCCACAAAGGAGGATGCTCTTTGACCCTTCCCAAATCTGGTAACGATACCAATAAGTGACAGACCTCAACTTGAGGGTGAGAGAGTCATTTGCAAAAATTTTATTGGAAGTAGGGTGGCCATGGGTAAGAATATGAAACCAGGTCATTTTCAGGAGGGGTGACGGATTATTCCAGATCTGTCTGCTTACATCTGATATATTATGTTGCTATCTTCAGAACATTTCGTATGGGATTTTTGCAATAGCTGGTATCTGTAAAAGAAGAACTTGCTACTGTTGTATTGCTTGGTAAGAAAATGCATTATCTCTTTTGAGTCCCATCTTTGAGAAATCATTTCTATTCTTGGGGAGAAAGGTAAAAGAAGGCTCTGAGTTGTTTTTTTCTTATAAGCTGTCAAGTATATTGGATGTCTGGGTTTCTATCAGGAACTCTTTAAATATATGCTGAAAACCTGCTCAACGTGTCATTATTAGTAATATGCATATTATATTGGATTTAAAAATATCAGCATTACTATAAGTCAAGGAGAAATCATGTTAAGGTTAAATGGGAGAATGTTTCTATATCACTTTTATAGGTAGATAAATTGACAATAAAAATATATGACAATAATTCTAAGAGTCTCACCTTTCTCATATTAGTCACAAAGTTCTGTGAATTTTGCTTATAAATACACACCTTCCATTCATATAACTTAACTCCCTCTAACTTTTCATCCTCACTTTCACCATGTTTTTGTACGTATTGTGAACAGAAGTCACTTGTACCACATAGCAAACAAGTACATTTCAAACACATCATTTTTATCTAAGACCTGCATATGATTTGCTTTTTGGTTTGCAATGTCTTTCTCACATTTTCACATGGAATTCTCGGTGACACTTCAAGAATCGGCTTGTGCTTCACTCTTCTTATTCTCACATGTACCCTCTACCTTGTCCTCCATGGCACAAAAATAATTTCAACATAAACCGAGTGTCCCTTTCCATTGAATTCTGGATTCTGTTGTCAGATTGTGGAGTTTTGCTTAGTCCTTATGTTCTATTATTACTAATGGGGATGATAAATGTATCATGATGATTACATTAGCTATTACGAGTATAATAGGCTTAGGAACAGAACAAGGTCCTATGTCTATTATATGTCTATTTATTTTATTGTAATATGATTGTTGATTTTTCTCATCTTGCATTTCTGAGAGATTATGAGCTCACTAAGCAAGACTCTGACTTTTACATAACTTGTTATTGACATATCAGTTTTCATGTACTCTAAATTTAAGGCCATGCCTAGAGCTAAAATTGCATTTGCTGTTGCTGCTGCTAAGTCACTTCAGTTGTGTCCAACTCTGTGTGACCCCATAGATGGCCTCCTACCAGGCTCCTCTGTCCCTGGGATTCTCCAGGCAAGAACAATGGAGTGGGTTGCCATTTCCTTCTCCAATACATGAAAGTGAAAAATGAAAGTGAAGTCACTCAGTCGTGTCTGACTCTTAGCGACCTCATGGACTGCAGCCTACCAGGCTCCTCCATCCATGGGATTTTCCAGGCAAGAGTCCTGGCATGGGGTGCCATTGCTTTCTCCGAAAATTGTGTTTACTAATCTTTATAATAAACAAACTACTTAATCAGATGGTTGTATTGATGTCATGGTGTATGTTAATATTTTTGCAAAATACATTATTCTCTGAAAATGTATGTATGTATATACACTCTTGAGAGTCCCTTGAACTCTCAAGGAGATCTTGAGAGCTCAAGGAGATCCAACCAGTCCATCCTAAAGGAAATAAGTCCTGAATATTCTTTGGAAGGTCTGATTCTGAGGCTGAAGCTCTAATACCTTGGCCACCTGATGCAGAGCACTGACTAATTGGAAAAGGCCCTGATATTGGGAAGGACTGAAGGCAGGAGGAGAAGGGGACAACAGAGGATGAGATGGTAGGATGGCATCACTGACTCGATGGACATGAGTTTGAGCAAGCTCCAGGAGTTGGTGATGGACAGGGAAGCCTGATGTGGTGCACTCCATGGGATTGCAAGGAGTTAGACATGCCAAAACAACTGAACTGAACTGATAGATCAGTTCAGTACATCAGGCCTGCAGCATGCTAGGCCTCCCTGTCCATCACCAACTGCCAGAGTTTACCCAAACTCATGTCCATTACACAGGCCTCTAGGGCTTCCCAGGTGGTTCAGTGGTAAAGAATCAGCCTGCCAAGGAGGCTGACCTGCTTCAGTCCCTGGGTTGGGAAGATCCCTGGAGAAGGAAATGGCAACCCTCCCCAGTCTTCTTGCCTGGAAATCCAATGGGCAGAGAAACCTAGGGGGCTATAGTCCATGGGATCACCAATGAGTTGGACATGACTTAGTGACAAAACAAGGAATGGAAGGTTCCTGTAATCTCCCCAAAGGAGGGAGAAGGGGTGGAAGAGAGATGGGAGGTAAGCAGGTTGACAGGAGTCTATCAAAGTTACAACTCATTCTCAGGGCCTTCTTTCCCAATCCAAACTAGAAATTTCAAGTCAAAGAACATTTGAAATTACATTATAATATGGCTACTCTTATGATTAAATTGGAGAACTTAAATTCAGATAGATATGTTTTCTGCATTTCCAAGAAATTAGAGGCTCTGAGCGTGCCCACAGAAGAGGTTCTTTGGCCCAAAACTTGTAGCATGATTCCAGAAGAGTACAGAGGATAAGTTTTGTGGTTGTTGCTGTTATTTGCCACTGAATTACATTGACTTCCACTCTCCCAGTGCTGTGAAGAATAAACCATTGCCATCCTCTAACCTAACCAAATTAGACAACCTGTTCCAGATTCCAGCTTTAAGGATCTCTTTCCTGGAATCACTTCTGTAGCATATGGTTTCTATTTTGTCTCATTTTATCCTTGATTAACTTTTCAAGAAAACAAATTACTATATACTTGGTCATATTAATTCTCATATAACTTAACATCCATGTAGTTGTGTAATTTTTGTTCTCATTACTCCTTCAAATATAAATGTAAATATTTATGGGGTAACTCTTCTGAAGAGGAAAGTGTATGAGAAACATATATACATATATACACACACACACAGATGTGTAAAGTGAAAGAAAGAAAGTGAAGTCACTCAATTGTGTCTGACTCTTTGCGAAGCTATGGACTGTAGCCTACCAGGTTCCACCGTCCATGGGATTTTCCAGGCAAGAATACTGGAGTGGGTTGCCATTTCCTTCTCCAGGAGATCTTCCTGACCCAGGCATTGAACCCAGGTCTACTGCATGCGGGCAGAAGCTTTATCATCTAAGCCACCAGGGATAGACAGATGTGTATATATATTTATATATTCACACACACAAATATATGAATTATCCCCTCATATTTGAAGGTGATCTAGTTGATAAAATTTTGATCCTAGCATTCTTTTTTTGTGATTTTTTTAAAAAAGTTAAGTTTTATTGGAATGCGGTTGCTTTTCTTCTTTTTTTAAATATAAATTTATTTATTTTAATTGGAGGTTAATTACTTTACAATATTGTATTGGTTTTGCCATACATCAACATGAATCCGCCACAGGTATACACGTGGTTGCTTTTCAATGCTGTGTTAGTTTCTAATGTATAGCAACATGAATCAGCATACTTATACATACATCCCCTCCCTATTGTACTTCCTTGTTATTCAGCTCACCACAGAGTATTAAGTAGAGTTCCCTGTGCTGTACATAACATTCTCACTACTGATGTTTTTAAAATACATAAAATATTGCATTATATTACTACTGAGCAGTCTGATGCCTAGCCCAATCCTTGTCAGAGTCTCAGATGCAGTCCTTGGGAATATCAGCCTGTTGTGTAAATTTGTGGGTGGAGAAACAGTTGCAGGCAAGTCCCTAACATATACATATCTTTTCTAGTTTCTGTACAAATGAGTGGCCAGTTTAAAAGACAGCTACATTATGTCATGAAACTCATAAAGATCATTTTTAATTACTTTCATGTCCAGCTTCCCCAAAGGGCAATTCCATTCATGGGACTGGAGAGATACTGAAATCATGGTGACTTAGAAGGAAAGGAAGAAGAAAGTTGAATGTCCACAGATGTGTGATTAGTTTAAGCCAATATTCATCTTGTCTGATAATGACCTGTGAACACATGCTTAGGTGTCAAATATTGTGAAAGAAAAAGAAGATCATAATTATCCTGGGGAACCAGAGAGAAATAAGAGATCAATGGAAGCATTCCACACTGTTCTATTTAATGCATATTCAGTATTCACTGCAACACTGATGCATATTTTCCCGACCTAAGACGTTCTTTTGTGAACATTTTTCTACTTAAGCCTTTACATAAGAGCAATTCTAGGGTATATACCTGGAAGTGGAGTTTTGGGATCATGTACAAGGGCATCTTAAACTTTCTCAGATATTAGCCAAATGTAATCTAAAGTACTGTAAAATATTTCTATTTATATGCCAGCAGTGTGTTAGAGTTTCCTTTACATTTTTATAAAAGAATAATATTTTAGACTATTTTAAATCAATATTTAATAGGTGTATAGTAGTATCATTGTCGTCGTTGTTCAGTCGCTCAGTTGTGTCTGACTTTTTGCAACCCCATGGACTGCAGCACGCCAGGCTTCCCTGTCCTTCACCATCTCCCGTAGCTTACTAAAGCTCATGTCCATTGAGTTGATGATACCATCCAACCATCTTGTCCTCTGTCGTCCCCTTCTCTTCCTGCTTTCAATCTTTCCCAGCATCAGGGTCTTTTCTAAGGAGTCAGGTCTTCACATCATGTGACCAAAGTATTGGAGCTTCAGCTTCAGCATCGGTCCCTCCAATGAATATTCAGGACTGATTTCCTTTAGGATTGACTAACTTGATATTTTTGAAGTCTCCAATGCCACAGTTCAAAAACATCAATTCTTCAGCACTCAGCCTTAAAAATTAGTATTTTAGACTATTTTAAATCCATATTATAGGTGGACAAGGGTATCATATAATCTCTAAATTTGAATATTCCTGATCATCAATGTGATTGATTATTCTTTTGTTTTCTGACTATTTTGATTATTCTTCTGCAGATTACCTGCCAATCCAAATTGTTCATCAATTATGCTCTTGGTCTATTCCCTTTTTGTGTGTGCACATTTAATGTGTATCTTTGAGACTAACACTGGTGATTTAGTTACATTGCATATTTGTCATAGTATTTAAGGTCAATTTTTAAAAAATAAATTTTTTTCTTCTGTGTGTGTGTTTAGTCACTCAGTCGTGTCTGACTCTTTGTGACTGCATGGACTGTAGCCTGCTGGGCTCTTCTGTCTATGGGGATTCTCCAGGCAAAAATACTGGAGTGGGTTGCCATGCCGTGCTCCAGGGGATCTTCCCAAACCAGGGATTGAACCCTGGTCTCCTGCACTGCAGACAGATTCTTTACCATCTGAGCCACCAGGGAAGCCAGTGTTATTTTGTATTTTAAATGTATAGTAGGTGGATTCCCCTTTTGTACATCTCTTTTTTTGATTGGAATTATGTTTATTTTGGAGATTATTTAGGAAAAATAATTTATATCAGTGATATTGTTACTGTACCATTTATCACCTTTATTTTTGCATGAGCACATTTTTGTTTTAAACTTCAGTGTTACTTCTGAGCATTTTAAAAGTGGTATCTTAATATTTTATGTGTTATATTCTTATGATTTTTCATTTTCTGATCACTTTTTTTGAGTTTTTAAATTCAGAATTTATAGAGAACTAACTTGGCATGTTTATTTAATTAATTTATTTAATAAATCTTTTTATTCCTTAACACAATCTATCTATCTATCTATCTATCTATATATATATGTATATATAACCTTTTGGCCATACCAACTGGCATGGGGGATTTTAGTTACCCAACAAGAGATCAAACCTGTGCCGCTTCAGTGGAAGCTGAGAGACCTAACCACTGGATCTCCAGGGAAATCCCTAACACCTGGCATGTTTTTAGTTTGCTTGTTTATTTAATTAATTTATTTTTTAATGAAGGATATTTGCTTTACAGAAATTGTTGGTTTCTGCCAAACATCACCATCAATCAGCCATAGGTATACATATGTCTTTGCCCTCTTGAAACTCCCTCCCATCTCCCTCCCTAAACCACCCCTCTAGGTTGATACAGAGCCCCTTTTTGAGTTCCCTGAGCCATCCAGCAAATTCCCATTGGCTATGTATTTTACACATGGTAATGTAAGTTACCATGTTACTCTCTCAATACATCCCAGCCTCTCCCTCCTCCCTTCCCCCCATGTCCATAAGTCTGTTCTCTATGTCTGTGTCTCCATTGCTGCCCTGAAGATAATTTGATCAGTACCATCTTTCTAGATTCCATATATATGTGTTCAGTTCAGTTCAGTTCAGTTGCTCAGTCGTGTCCGACTCTTTGCGACCCCATAAATTGCAGCACGCCAGGCCTCCCTGTCCATCACCAACTCCCGGAGTTCACTCAGACTCACGTCCATTGAGTTGGTGATGCCATCCAGCCGTCTCATCCTCTGTTGTCCCCTTCTCCTCCTGCCCCCAATCCCTCCCAGCATCAGACTCTTTTCCAATGAGTCAACTCTTCCCATGAGGTGGCCAAAGTACTGGAGTTTCAGCTTTAGCATCATTCCTTCCAAAGAAATCCCAGGACTGATCTCCTTTAGAATGGACTGGTTGGATCTCCTTGCAGTCCAGGGGACTGTCAAGAGTCTTCTCCAACACCACAGTTCAAAAGCATCAATTCTTGGGTGCTCAGCTTTCTTCACAGTCCAACTCTCACATCAATCCATGAGCACTGGAAAAACCATAGCCTTGACTAGACGGACCTTTGTTGGCAAAGTAATGTCTCTGCTTTTGAATATGCTATCTAGGTTGGTCATAACTTGCCTTCCAAGGAGTAAGCGTTTTTTAATTTCATGGCTGCAATCACCATCTGCAGTGATTTTGGAGCCCCCCAAAATAAAGTCTGACACTGTTTCCACATCTGTTTCCCATGAAGTGATGGGACTGGATGCCATGATCTTCGTTTTCTGAATGTTGAGCTTTAAGCCAACTTTTTCACTCTCCTCTTTCACTTTCATCAAGAGGCTTTTTAATTCCTCTTCACTTTCTGCCATAAGGGTGGTGTCATCTGCATATCTGAGGTTATTGATATTTCTCCCAGCAATCTTGATTCCAGCTTGTGCTTCTTCCAGCCCAGCATTTCTCATGATGTACTCCACATATAAGTTAAATAAGCAGGGTGACAATATACAGCCTTGATGTACACCTTTTTTTGTTTGGAACCACTCTGTTGTTCCATGTCCAGTTCTAACTGTGGCTTTCTGACCTGCATATAGGTTTCTCGAGGCAGGTCAGGTGGTCTGGTATTCCCATCTCTTTCAGAATTTTCTACAGTTTATTGTGATCCACATAGTGTTAGGATACCATATTTATCTTTCTCTTCTGACTTGCTTCACTCTGTAACAGGCTCTAGGTTTATTCACCTCATTAGAAGGGACTGAAGTGTTCATTTTATGATGGAATAATATGTACCACAGCTTCTTTATCTATTCATCTGTCGATAGACATCTAGATTGTGTCCATGTTCTAGCTGTTGTAAATCGTACTGTAATGAACAGTGGGGTACATGTGTTTTTTTCAATTTCTCTAACCTGGCATATTTTTAATAAGCTTTATTTGTGGTAAATAATAAGTATAAAATAATAAAACTTATTCAGAGTTTCTTTTTACAGTATTTTTTAACTGAGATGCAATATATATATTTGTGTGTGTGTATATATATATATAAATATATATATATAAGCATAGTTAGAAAATGAACATTTACCAGTAATTTCAAGAACTACAAAAGTATTATTAGTATTGAATCTAGATGTCTGATTTAGTGTAGTTTAATTTCACTCTATTTTATTCCATAGTTTATTACTCTTTTAAATGTAAGTTATGCTTTCAGATATAATTTTGAACATCTTTTTCAGACTTATTTCAAGACTTTGAAATGTTGCTCTTTACAAATTAATTTTATGAGAAACCATTTTTTAGCTGTCAACTTTGTTGGAATTTTCAGGATTGCATTTCTTATTGTTTTACCTTTTGTTGAGAGTTTATTTTCAGCAAGAGCTTTTGGATATTTTTTTCTCTTTTCTTCTGTTTGGCATTTTGAAATTATGTAGCTCATAAGGAATTACAGCCTTAATTCATGTTTGAGCGAGTGAGTGCTGAGTCACTCAGTCATGTCCAACTCTTTGTGTCCCCGTGAACTGTGCCCACCAGGCTGCTCTGTCCATGGAATTTTCCAGGCAAGAGTACTGGAGTGGGCTGACATTTCCTCCTCCAGGGGATCTTCCCAGTCCAGAGAGATATGTTTAGTAGTATTTAATTATTTTCCCTTTTTTTATTCACTGATAGCAGTGGAAATATTGAACTCGAGTATTATGTTAACCTGAGATCTCCATAATCCTAACAGGTAAATTAGCATACCAACCAAGAAGGAGCAATACTCATGTGATAGACAAATTCCCTGTTCTCAGGAATTTATTTCATATATGAACCCAACTGTCTTTTTTCGCTTTCTTCATGTTCATAGTTGCTGTGATTTTAAATAAAGGGCAACATCAAGGCTAGAAATAACTTGCTGTACTGTGCCAGTTGTTTGGGCTGAGTTTCAAAACTGCTTCAGAATCAGGTAGAAAAAGCAATTTTCAATTATTCGAAATAAGTACAATATACCTTGACAATATAATAGGTAGACTAAACTGTATACAAAGGGTCATTCTATGTCATATTGCCTTCAAATTTATGATTTTGAGGAACCATCGAGAATTTTTATGCTGCATTAATAACATTTTAATCTATGCTGATTCATTTATTTAGAGTAGAAAGTGTTATGTTTTCTAGTTTTGTGGATAACATCTCGATAACATTGCTTGTGTAATCATATGTACTAGTAAGTATAGTATATCAGCAACTTCATTTTTTAGTTTGAACTATTTCTGTTACATATATTTTATTTCTTTTTTCTTTTGGAAAAGTTACAGTGTCATAAAAATTAATTTATTTAAATTTACAAAATGCGTTATAGGAGCCCGAAAACCAGTGCCTCTCACTTTGGCCTATACAGACACGACTGGAAATTGAAATGCTATGAGGAACTGATATTCTTCGGGAAGACTCAGCTTATGCTTGTATCTATCATTAGTGTTTATGTGATAAGTGTATTCAGCTATTCATGAGTTCTGATGTTTGTTTCACAGTAAGAACTACCTAGTCAAATACCTTAGCTTTATGACTAAGAAAAACAAGGATCAGACTTGTGACATTTGTTATAAACTGTCACAAGTTGGAATGCATTCTTAAGATGATAAAAATTTATAAGTAAATGGATACAGTTCTTTGACATTAAGCATTGTAAGACTGTACACTTAAGCTTAAACTGTAAAACTCCTACATTAACAGTTAAAAAGTATATTCAAGTTCAAGAAATGTATATAATTTTTTATAAATTTATTTATTTTAATTGGAGGTTAATTACTTTACAATATTGCATTGGTTTTGCTTAACCTAATTATTTCTTACATAATGCAGTAGCCTGTAATTGGATTACTCCCATCAGATAATTCAGTTTTAAGAAAATATAATTTAGCAATGGACTGGAATATATAATGGCTGCTTCTATGTACTATTCTGCTTAAGTGCATGCTGTCATGTTTGTGACACCAAGCACTGCTGCCCTCCAGGCTCCTCTGTCTGTGGAAGTTTCCAGCAAGAATACTGAAGTGAGTTACCACTTCCTCCTCCAGGGGATCTTCCTGACCTAGGGATCAAACCCAATTCTCCTGTGTCTCTTGCATTGGCAGGCAGATTCTTTACCACTGACCCACCTTAGAACTTTGTTCATTACTTCCTACAGTGCTGATCTATGCAAAACAAATTACACACCTTCATTATCCTAAACTAATGTCAGCCATGCAGTCTCCTAAATAACAACATTTAACTTTGTTAGGGAAATCAGGTGTGACAGCAATGCAGATTTTTGGTTGATTATTTGTAAGCAATAAATAATAGCTTGTTTTATTTAGGTTAGGCTGTGTGACTTCAAAAAACAAAAGTTTAAAAATATTCCATAAAATGGTTATTTTCTATGTTATATAGATGTTCTAAATAAATATTTTAGTCAGTACTTTTTATACATATCAGAAGATGGAATGTAAACAAAATTTCCACTTGAAGGTAGAAGATTAACTATATTAATTTAGATCCACAAAATTTGTTTTCTAAGTGTGAATGAGTGTTATCCAATTTTTATGTTTCTTTCTGTGAAAATGAGATTTCTTGTTTTAAAATGTGCTCTTGCATACGTGCCTTACTCCTTTTCAGAGAATTAATGTGGTTTGCATGATTTCTCAGACAGGACTCTTGGTGTCTCTTTTTTTCATCTGGACTGGTATGAGTCCTGACCTTTTGTAAGGTCTGTATGGACACAGGAATCTTATAGAAAAGTACACTCTAGAGAAACACAAGTAATGTTCTGTTCTTCTTGGTCACATTTCTGTCTTATATCAGAAAGTTTTGGTTCTTATTCTGATCAAAAAAAGTGATATTTATTATGTCTTATCAGTTATTTTATTTTTTACTATAAAAGTACATTTAATTATACTTACAAAGTTACTTGCTCACCTATTTTCTGTATTGAAATCTAATTCTGTAATTTCTTTTTTATATTTTCCCTTGTGTCCAGGAATAATAATAATTACATTTACACTCGTTAGATGTAGCAACTAGTTTAAACACACACACATAATTTATTCTTCACAACAGTTTTATGAAATAGATGTTATTACATCTCAGATTAGGAAGACAAGATAGGAAAAGGATGACTAACCACTCCTAGGATACAGACCAAGTAAATGGTAAACTAAGGATTCATACTCAAGCAGCCTAATTTCAGAGTTCATATCTTTTAAAATTTATTTATATCTCACATAGCATTTTTACTACTTTCTTCATTAAAATTATATATAATATAAAATAAAACAAAGTAATTGTGCCAAACAACTGACAGTGTACTCCAGTTCAGTTCAGTTCAGTCACTCAGTCGTGTCTGACTCTTTGTGACCCCATCAACTGCAGCTTGCCAGGCTTCCCTGTCCATCACCACCTCCCAGAGCTTGCTCAAGCTCATGTCCATCGAGTCAGTGATGGCAGTGGCACTGAACAACCTCTCTATCTGCCAGTAATGCTTCTAGCTCCATTAGATCTGCTGACCCATGGGACTTAAGTGGCAGAGCAGTTGCAGCTGGTGCCCCTGGGCTTCCAGTCTACTGCAGTCTTCCTGTCTGACTGCTGCCTGTAGACATTAAGCTTCAGCTCAGTGTTGAATATTCTCTGAGTCTTAATGAATATTGCTTGTATACGTGAGTAGAAATAGGATGTTTAAATTATTTTGAATCTTCTTATTTATTTTTCTATGCCTGTTCATCATGAGGCAAGATATTCTGATCTACCAAGGCACAAAGTCAGGCATGTATGACAGTGCTCCATTATCAAATGGAAGTGGGGATGAAGGAGACAGGGCTTGAGCAGGGCTGAGGGAAAAGTAGCTTGTGTGAAGGAAGTAGCTCACATGTCCATGGCTCCAACTCATATATCACATTCTTGAGCCCAATAAAGAGAGTACTGTGGGATGTAAAGAGACCACCCAAAGCTGACAGCTGTGGCCATCTAGTTTCTGTCTGGGGGTGCCTCTAAAGGACAGGGCTGAAAGGAGACTCGACCAGGAGACTTGTAACAGAGCATGGCCAAGAGCAGACCTTAGCAAAGCCGTACCTGTGAGCTATTACTCTGCACCCTGTTACCAGGCAACAAGTCCTGTTCAGCAGTTTGCAATAGGTTCCTCCCCTCAAGGAAGCAACTGTCAGTGAGTGACCATTGGTGGGGACATTCAGGCAAGGTCAGTGGGGCAGGGGTTGTCACAGGGACAATGAAGTAAGAGTCAATCCTGCCCTCCCCTCCAGGGTGCTCCAGTTAATCCAGCCTCAGACCAGCGGTGATCTGGGGGCCCAGGAAACATATGGAGGGCTGTGTCCTGTTGACCTCCAGAGCCCTCACTGTGGCCCCTACTGGCTGGGCCCAGGCCTTGAGGAGGCAGTGACCCTCTCCCAGCCTCTGCCACCTCCTGGCAGCACCGTCTGCCTGGGATGCCATCTGCAAGACCTGCTCCCACACCCTCCACCACATGGCCGGCCTGAGGAGCCTGAGCGCCATTTGGGTTTGGCACCTGGCTCCCTCAGTGACGACGGCTGAGAAAGGTCTGAGGACCCAGCCCTTAGGGCGCTGGCAGCTGAGCTCTGACTCTGCCAGGACTGGACCCTGGAGGGTAAGTCGTGCCTCAGGACCTGCCCTTTCTTGTCAGAACAGAGACTGAGATATTTACAGGAACAGTTACCTGACCATGACCTGACCCCCAGAACAAGGGCTCTGACACCAAGATGTTTAAACAACTCACCACGCTCCTACCTCAGATTTCTAGGAAAGGGCTTCACTGAGAGCTTTCAGGGAGTTTGGGGTTTTTAAGGCATGAGCCACTCCTCTCCTTCCAGGGCCCTCAGTACATCTTTCTGGGCTCCACACTGTGACCTTCTGTTCTTGTTTAGCCTCCCTGTAAGTTGGGCATAGGGACTTGTTTTTCAGTAAAAGGCAGAGCTTCAGTCAGGGTAATTGCCTGTTTGCTTTTGCCTATAAGGAGAAATGCCAAATAACCAGCTCAATACCAATTCATGAAATGTGGCCAATGGTTTGGTGAAATGATCAGCGCACAATTGTAAGATTCATGGAAAAAAAGTCCTGAAGATGGTATGTAGATAGATGTCTTTGGAAACAGGATAGGGAGATATTCGTGTTCCATGTGAATTAGTAAAAAGAAAACAAAACAAACAAAAAAAGAGGGGCTTTAGCAATCAAGGGGTAAGACGGCCTCTACTATGAATGTCTGTGAGCATCCTGCTCAGCCACCTCTGTCTTTGCTCAGTGATTCATGTTAACAAAGCAGCCCTGGTGACAAGGATGGGATCAGCATGATCTTAGCAATGCTGAATTCCACCCCCAAGGCTGGCCTGGCTGTAGACTCTGTTGAGTGTCCATATCCCAACAATGGAGACTGACCCTGAGTTCTCTGAGGTGATCAGCCAGCTAACCTGGTGGCTGGCTGACTGCATTAAATCCCTTTCTTTATCGAATTGGGTAACATCTTGCTTTTCCTGGAAAATACACTCACTCAGAAAATGAATTTGTTTTCCTTGTCCACAGTGCTTCCCCTGAGACTACCATGACTGCTATATCCACCGTCATGGTTTCCCACACAGCTTTGCTTCTGAACTAAATCCTGCAGAATTCCCTTTCTAGTGAGTTTCTACATCGGGTAGGCTGCAGGAGCTACACTCCTGTGAAACTTCAAGGAGGCTTTGAAATAACTATTTTATATTGCACACACACACACCTCCTAATGACCTAGTTACACACTCATCTTTGCACTGCTGTGTAGGAATTTTGAAGCTGCAATTAAATTGATTTAATGGATCAGACCTAAGCAGTCAATTTTATTAAAAGATATATCATCTTGGGTGGGCCAAATTTAATTAATCAAAAGGCCTTTAAAAGAGGGTGTGGGCATGTTAGTTGCTAAGATGTGTCTGAGGCTTTTGTGACCCCATGGATGGAAGCCCACCAGGCTCCTCTGTTCATGGGGTTTCCCAGCCAAGAATCCTAAAGCGGATTGTTGTTTCCTTTTCCAGGGGATCTTCCTGATGCAGGGATCAAACCCAGGTCTCCTGCATTAGTAAGTGGCTTCCTTAGCATTGAGCCACATGGGAAATTCTGTTAAAAAAGGGTAGACCCTTTCCATGCCCGGAGTTTCCAGTCATGATTTTTAGCTCATGACTGTATGCCTTGCCAAAGTTCTCTTCTTTAATCAGCCACCAGAAATGAGTGAACCAATCCCTTGTAATAAGTACTGCTTCTTTTATTGAATTTCTGTGCACAAAAGTAATTCATGTTATTAGAGATTATTTCTAACACCACAAGAAGCACTTTTATTAATTACATTTCTTTACTTTTGATTATAATTTTTACAACTGATGGACCAATGTAGTCACATGATTATTATTAAGTAAGCACCATAATTTATGTTAGGCATCACTCTTCCTGTTGTACAGTTTTGTGGGTTTTGACAAATGCATCATGCCATGTGTCCACCATTGTAATATTGTATAGATAGTTTTAAGACCCTGAAGACCCCTGGGATCCACTTATTCATCCCTCTTTCTCCTCTCATTCCACCAAACTCTTCAACCAAACTTCTGGCAATCCCTGATCTTTTCAACACCTGTAGAACTTTGCCTTTGCCAGAATGTCATATAGGTGAAAGCATCCCTTTTGATTGAGGATTTTGAGAATGACTTCTTTCACTTAGTAATAGCTCTTTAAACCTTCTCCATTTCTTTCAAGGCTCAGTAACCCATTTCCTTTACTTACCAAATAATAATCTATTGTATGAATGCATCACAGTTTATTCACTTACTGAAGGACAACTTGATTACTTCCAATTTTTGACAATTATGAATAAAGTTGCTCTGAACATATGTGTGGAAGCTTTCATGTTTTCAGTGCATTTGGATAATTAACTAGGAGTGTGATTGCTGTATTACATGATAGGTAGCCTATATTTAGCTTCATAAGAAGCCCATAAAGTGCTTGTACCGTTTTACATTCCAACAACAGTTAATAAATTGCGTTCCTGTTGCTCTGTATCTTCACCAATATATGGGATTTTCTGTTTATTGGAGTTTAGCCACTTGATAATTGGTGTAGTGGTATCTCCTTTTAACAGAAATGAATTTTTCATTCTTTCTTACTTTACTTGAGACCTTACTTTTGTATTTATTTAGTAGTGTAGCTATACTGTAGTGCCTGAAAACTTTAATCCTAGAACCAGGTTTTTTAGATTCAAATTCCAACTCTACCTTTTACCCCTTGGTGACATAGGTTGGCTATTTAACATGTGCTTCAGTAACCTTATGGGTTTCCACAATAAAGAGCTCAGATGCTAAAGAAATCCACCTGCAGTGCGCGAGACCTGGGTTTGTACCCTGGATCTGGAAGATCCCCTGCAGAAGGGAATGGCAACCCACTCCAGTATTCTTTGGTGAATCCAGTGTACAGAGATTTTAGTCCATGGGGTCACAAAGAGTTGGACAGGAATAAGTGACTTTCACTTTTTTCAGTAGCTTTAATGATAAGATATACCTCACAGAGTTGTTACAGTAATTAGGCTTAGGTTATTATGGAACATATAAATGGCAATGAGTATCTGGCCTGTACTAAACTCTTTTATTATTTAATTGTATAAAATAAGTTCATTTTTTGTCAAGAGGAAGCCATTTAGAATGTAAATAATTCCAAATATAGGTAGAATAATGATAATTATTTTAAGTTTAAATTAATCTTAAGGAAAACTTTCACATAATGATAACATTCCTCCATTGCTGCAGCATTACCATATTCAGCTATGACTACACTATTTAAATTGTATTTCAGTAACTTCACAGTTGTAGGTCTTTTCACAAACCTTCAGTATTGAGAAGGGCAGCCTAAAGAATTCTTATTATTTTTTATTTGTTATTTAATGAAAGGGAGAAAGATACTTTTTTATAATTTTTTAATTTATTTATTTAATTAGAGGCTAATTAGTTTATAATATTGTATTGGTTTTGCCATACATCAACATGAATCCTCCACTGGTGTACATGTGTTCCCAATCCTGAACCCCCCTCCTCCCTCCCTCCCCATACCATCCCTCTGGGTCATCCTAGTGCACCAGCCCCAAGCATCCTGTATCCTGCTTCAAACCTGTACTGGCAATCATTTATTAAATGATATTATACATGTCTCAATGCCATTCTCCCAAATCATGCCCCCTTCCCTCTCCTATAGAATCCAAAAGACTGTTCTATACATCTGTGTCTTTTTTGCTGTCTCACATACAGGGTTATCATTACCATCTTTCTAAATTCCATACATATGCATTAGTATACTGTATTGGTCTTTTTCTTTCTGGCTTGCTTTGCTCTGTATAATTGGCTCCTGTTCATCCACCTCATTAGAACTGATTCAAATGTATTCTTTTTAATGGCTGAGTAATACTCCATTCTGTATATGTACCACAGCTTTCTTTTCCATTCATCTGTTGATGGACATCTAGGTTGCTTCCATGTCCTGGCTACTATAAACAGTGCTGTGATGGACATTGGGGTACACATATCTCTTTCAATTCTGGTTTCCTCGGTGTGTATGCCCAGCAGTGGGATTGCTGGGTCGTATGGCAGTTCTATTTCCAGTCTTTTAAGGAATCTCCACACTGTTCTCCGTAGTGGCTGTACTAGTTTGCATTCCCACAAACAGTGTAAGAGGGTTCCCTTTTCTCTACATCCTCTCCAGCATTTATTGCTTGTAGACTTTTGGATCGCAGCCATTCTGACTGGCATACAATGGTACCTCACTGGGGTTTTGATTTGCATTTCTCTGATAATGAGTGATGTTAAGCATCTTTTCATGTGTTTGTTAGCCATCTGTATGTCTTGTTTGGAGAAATGTCTATTTAGTTCTTTGGCCCATTTTTTGATTGGGTCGTTTATTTTTTTGGAATTGAGCTGTAGGAGTTGCTTGTATATTTTTGAGATTAGTTGTTTGTCAGTTGCTTCATTTGCTATTATTTTCTCCCATTCAACCTGCCTGACTTCAGGCTCTACTACAAAGCCACAGTCATCAAGACAGTACGGTACTGGCACAAAGACAGAAATATAGATCAGTGGAACAAAATAGAAGTCCAGAGATAAACCCACGCACCTATGGAACCTTATCTTTGACAAAGGAGGCAAGAATATACAATGGAGAAAAGACAATCTCTTTAACAAGTGGTGCTGGGAAAACTGGTCAACCACTTGTAAAAGAATGAAACTGGAACACTTCTAACACCATACACAAAAATAAACTCAAAATGGATTAAAGATCTAAACATAAGACCAGCAACTATAAAACTCTTAGAGGAGAACATAGGCAAAACACTCTCTGACATAAATCACAGCAGGATCCTCTATGACCCACCTCCCAGAATATTGGAAATAAAAGCAAAAATAAATGGGATCTAATTAAAATTAAAAGCTTCTGCACAACAAAAGAAACTATAAGCAAGGTGAAAAGACAGCCTTTAGAAATGGTGGATTTTAACCACCACTGTTTTGTAATTTTGTTTGCTCATGGCTTTGACTTGATGAAACTGACTTCAGTATAATAAATGAAATTGCAAGTTCAATATTTTGATCCTATATTTATTGTTAACAATTCAATAAACTGAATTCTTAAAATTTCCATTCTCTTTAGAAGATGCCATAGCTAAGCATCTTAATTTCAATATATAAACAGATTGTTACTGGTACCCTGATTCACCTACGACAACTGAATAGCCTGTGGCCTGACCCTAAGAGGGCACAAAGTTCAGAGACTTAATTATTACAAACAGTATGTCTTCTGTTTTAATTTTCTAATGGAGAGTAATTCTAAGACACTTATGCAAGGAACTGACTTATGTTTCATGGCCTTGAAAAATGTTGCCACCTCAGTTAAATTAAGGGTCTACAGCTTTGACCATTTTGGGAGAACTGTCAGTAGTTATATGTCCTAAATTTGGCCAGTTTCATATGAGCATTGTTAAGACATTACAGGACTTCCTCAGTGGTCCAATGGTTAGGACTCTGAACTTTCACTGCCCAGGCCCAGGATCCGATCCTTGGTCAGGAAACTAAGATCCTGCAAGCCACAAGGTGTGGCAAAAAAAGATAATAAAACAACCCCACCTCCTTTCTGAAATATTGTTAAACCTCAGAACTAAGTTGTGCTTGTCACAGACATCATATTTAGGAGTTTTTCTATCACATCAAAATTTTTGTTGACACTACCAAATTTTAGAGATAATAAATTTTTTACTATATATATATTTACTACATATACAATTTTACTATATATATATATATATATATATATATATATACACATATCACAAATGGCTTAACTTTTTCATAGAACTTGTCCTGTGAATTTTCAGCCTTATCATGACACTGAGTAATGCTGTGTGTTTTAAATAATGTTATTTTTGGTTGTGGAATGTGGGGCATAATTTTTCTCCCGCATTCAAGAGATAATCTCTTATAAACTCTTCATTACTAAACATTTTAATGAACAGAGGATATTTTTCAATTCCTATGCTATTAGATTTTATAGAATAATTATTATATTTTTCATATTGATATTTTATAAATCTGGGGAATTTCCAACTATGCTGAGGAATACCACTGGAAAAAAATTAAAAAGAAATCAAATAATAATTCCCTGTACTACTCTGGGCTCTTATCTTGGCAGTGAAAAGCACATTTCTAAGAAAAGTTAATTTCAACAACAGTAATATCTTAAAGGTAAATATTTCCCTTAAACTTGCCTATCATAGAACCACACAAAAAGTAGATAGATTAAAAAAAAATCAGAATTTTTTGTCTATTTGGTCAGAGCCAAAGGGCCAGTGATTCTTTTTTTAATATTAAGCTAATATATAAAATAGGGTGAAACATAGTTTTGTAGTTTGTAAGTCAAAGCCATCTCTTAAATTATATTTATCACATTGAATTTTATTTTATATACTTTCCAGTTTATTTATTTTTAAAATTAATTTATTTTAATGGGAGGCTAATTACTTACAATATTGTAGTGGTTTTGTCATACATTGACATGAATCAGCCATAGGTTTACATGTGTTCCCCATCCTGAACCCACTCTCCCACCTCCCTCCCCATCCCATCCCTCTGGGTCATCCCAATGCACCAGCCCTGAGCACCCTGTCTCATGCATAGACCTGGACTGGTGGTCTGTTTCACATATGATAATATACATGTTGCAGTGCTATTCTCTCAGATCATCCCACCCTGGCCGTCTCCCACAGAGTCCAAAAGACTGTTCTATACATCTGTATCTCTTTTGCTATCTCGCATATAGGGTTATCATTACCATCTTTCTAAATTCCATATATATGCATTAGTATACTGTATTGGTGTTTTTCTTTCTGTCTTACTTCACTCTGTATAATAGGCTCCAGTTTCATCCACCTCATTAGAACTGATTCAAATGTATTATTTTTAATGGCTGAGTAATACTCCATTGTGTACATGTACCACTGCTTTCTTATCCACTCGTCTGCTGATGGACATCTAGGTTGCTTCCATGTCCTGGCTACTATAAACAGTCCTGTGATGAACACTGGGGTACACATGTTTCTTTCGATTCTGATTTCCTTGATGTATATGCCCAGCAGTGGGATTGCTGGGTTATATGGCAGTTCTATTTCCAGTTTTTTAAGGAATCTCCACACTGTTCTCCATAGTGGCTGTACTAGTTTGCATTCCCACCAACAGTGTAAGAGGGTTCCCTTTTCACCACACCCTCTCTAGCATTTATTGTCTGTAGATTTCTGGATAGCAGCCACTCTGACCAGCATGAGATGGTACTTCATTGTGGTTTTGATTTGCATTTCTCTGATAATGAGTGATGTTGAGCATCCTTTCATGTGTTTGTTAGTCATCTGTGTGTCTTCTTTGGAGAACTGTTTAGTTCTTTGGCCCATTTTTTGATTGGGTCATTTATTTTTCTAGAATTGAGCTGCAGGAGTTGCTTGTATATTTTTGAGATTAATTCTTTGTCAGTTGCATTGTTTGCTATTATTTTCTACCATTCTGAAGGCTATCTTTCCACTTTGCTTATAGGTTCCTTCATTGTACAAAAGCTTTTAAGTTTAATTAGGTCCCATTTGTTTATTTTTGCTTTTATTTCCATTACTCTGGGAGGTGGGTATTAGAGGATCCTGCTATGATTTATGTTGGGGAGTGTTTTGCCGTTGTTTTCCTCTAGGAGTTTTATAGTTTCTGGTCTTACATTTAGATCTTTAATCCATTTTGAGTTTGTTTTTGTGTATGGTGTTATAAAGTGTTCTAGTTTCATCCTTTTACAAGTGGTTGACCAGTTTTCCCAGCTACTGCTGCTGCTAAGTCGCTTCAGTCGTGTCTGACTCTGTGCGACCCCATAGGCGGCAGCCCACCAGGCTCCCCCGTCCCTGGGATTCTCCAGGCAAGAACACTGGAGTGGGTTGCCATTTCCTTCGCCAATGCATTAAAGTGAAAAGTGAAAGTGAAGTCGCTCAGTTGTGTCTGACCCTCAGCGATCCCATGGACTGCAGCCGACCAGGCTCCTCCATCCATGGGATTTTCCAGGCAAGAGTACTGGAGTGGGGTGCCATTAGCACCACTTGTTAAAGAGATTGTCTTTTCTCCATTGTATCTTCTTGCCTGTTTTGTCAAAGGTAAGTTTTCCATATGTGTGTGGATTTATCTCTGGACTTTCAATTTTGTTCCATTGATCTATATTTCTGTTAAATTTTCAAACCCTCGTTTTCAAACAATATTGAAAACCGAGATTTTAAGAAAAATTACCAACACCTTTTTGGATATTTTATTTTTTTAAATGATAGCGAATAGTAGTTTATTTTTTTTTTAATAAATTGTGTACAATTTAGAAATACTTTACATATACACTATTCTTGGACATTTTCTTACAATGGTAAACATTCAGAGCACTTCATGATATTCTACAATGGCATTTTTAAGTTTATTTTCCATTCTATTATGATCTATTGTGTACATCTGTTTTTGTGCACATTAAGGAAAATGTCAAAGTGGTTTAGTATTACATTTTCATTACAAAAGGTAAGCTTCCATAAAGGAACAACTGTGAAAAAGATCAAACAGTATCAATTTTCTGTTTTATTGCCCTCCAAAGCAATCTGTGGTTAAATAATTGCAATTTTGACCTCTATTGCAAATGATCAATCAGCTGAGACATATTAAAAACTCTTAATATGACTGACAAAAGAAGATACAATTGGCCAACGAAATGGCCAGAGACATATTGATCTTAGTTTTTAAAATCTTTATTTGCTCAATGACAAATATAAATATTCAACTCTTTCATTTAATTTATTCAATAAATACTTATGGTCTTCCCAGTGGTCATGTATAGTTGTGAGCGCTGGACTGTAAAGAAGGAAGAATGCCAATGAATTGATAGCTTCAAACTGTGGTGCTGGAGAAGACTCCTGAAAGTCCCTTGGACAGCAAGGAGACCAAACCAGTGAATCTTAAGGGAGATCAACCCTGAATTTTCACTGAAAGGACTGATACTGAAGCTAAAGCTCAAGCTCCAATGTTTTGGTCATCTCATGCGAACAGACAACTCACTGGAAAAGACCGTGATGCTGGGAAAGATTGAGGGCAGCAGGAGAAGAGGACATCAGAGGATGAGATGGCTGGACAGCATCACCGATGCAATGGACATGGGCAACTTGGGCAAACTCTGGGAGATAGTGAGGGACAGGAAAGCCTGGGGTGCTGAAGTCCATGGGGGTCACAAAGAGTTGGATATGACTGAGCGAGTGAACAACAAAAACAGCAAATATTTATTTAGCAGCTAACAGGTGTTAGGCACTAGTCAATTGGGATCTAGAGTGAGACGTTTTAATAGCATAATGAATGGTGGCTTATCTAATAAAGTTACCTCGAGCAGGCCTCAGAAGAAAGTGAATGAATAAACCAAGTCTTGGGGATGAACTCAGCAGGCAGAGAAGACGCCTAAAACAAAGGCTCCCCTCTGTGAACTGTGCCTGCCAGGAACAGTGAAGAAGTCAAGGAAGTGGACATAAAGTCAGGAGTTAGGTGGTGAATTTGGAGGAGTCAACAAGAGCACGCACGGCCTGACCTAAGTTACTGTGTGTGTGCATGTGCGTATGTGTGTGTGTGTGTGTGTGTGTTTAGATCTGTTTAATCAGAAAGGAGGTAGGAAAAGTAGCAAGGTGTATATCTGTGTGTGTTCTTATTCTTGCCTACTAACAGTGATAAATTCTTTATCTGATTCTTGGACTTGCCTGAGAGCTCAGGTGGTAAAGAATCCACCAGCAATGCAGGAGACCCCAGTTGCATTCCTGGGTTGGGAAGATCTGCTGGAGAAGGGATAGGCTACCCACCCCTGTATTCTTGGACTTCCCTTGTGGCTCACTTGGTAAAGAATCCGCCTGCAATGTGGGAAACGTGGGTTCAATCCCTGGGTTGGGAACATCCCCTGGAGGAGGGAAAGGCTACCCACTCCAGTATTCTGGCCTAGAGAATTCCATGGTCTGTATAGTCCATGGGGTGACAAAGAGTCTGACATGACTGGAGCCACTTCCACTTCTGATTTAATTAAAGAACTCTCTGTGTTAGAAATTTTATTTCTCTTTTACATGTGAAGATATGGCCCTCAGATTCTTTTTTTTTTTTCCTGCTTCCTAAACACATCCTCTTACTGCCTACCAAAACTGTCTTTCTAGGGTCCCAGGGAGGCCAATGAGAAGTGCTAAAGAATGCCTTCAAGGCAGCATGGTACAGATAGGGTGTGGAAATTGGCCCCGGATTTATCTGGGTTTGAATACCAGTGTTGCTGCTAGTTAGCTAAATTGACACTTATTCACAGAGCTATACAAATAGTTCAGATAATCATTGGTTTCATTGTCTATGAAATGAGTGTAATAATTTCATGTATGTAAAGATGGGCTTCCCAAATGGTACAGAGGTAAATAATCTGCCTTTCAATGTAGAAGAGGCAAGAGACTCAAGATCAGTCCCTGGGATGGGAAGATCCCCTGGAGAAGGAAGTAACTGCCCACTCCAGTATTCTTGCCTGGAGAAATCCATGGACAGAAGAGCCTTGTGGGTTACACTCCATGGGACTGCAAAAAGGTGGACCCTACGGGCACACACACAATTAAAAAGGGAGTTAGCCTAGAATCACCAGATGTAGAAAATATCAGTTCCTTTCTTCTCCCTGCCTTTAGTTAGAGATAATGGGGATCAGGTGATTTGATCAACCTGCTTTGAGGAAATTGATGGAGAAAAAGAGCATGTGTGGGACTGCTCTGTGAGGCAAAGCCCCCTTGCTGGAGGAGAGTTGAGGTGTGTGGTCTGATCCTTTGCAGGGTTTGTGGTTCAAGGACCGAAAAGAACTAATGTAAGGGGAGATTTGATTCAGAATTGGTGGAGGTGGAGGTGGGGAGGATAGTCACATTCTGAAGGTTGAACTGGCAGATGTGGAATGGGAAGTGAAAGAAAGTGAGGGATTAATTATGCTTCTCAGCTTTTTGTCAAGAAAACACTGTAAGGAGTCTATGGGACTCTGAAGTGAAGCAGATTGCAGCAGAGAAAGATCCCTTCTCTTGAGTTGATGGCACACTTGAATATGACTCACAAGTTCCAGGCAGAAGATTTGGGAGCCCCAACAAATTGGCATTTAAATAGGAAACCAAAATACATTAATTGCTTATACAACAAGATGAAGTCATTTTCATTTTCTATTTACTGACATTGTAATACTGTAAGAATTTCAAAGGGTGTTATTCATTTCAAAATTTTTCATTTCAACAAAAACAATAATATTCTAACATACATATTCATGAAGAATAGTATTACCAGAATGAGAGGGAAGTAAAAATAAAACAAGAAATTATTTGAATAATATTTTGTAAATTTTATGCAAGCCAACTTTCTCTAAATGCCTTGGACTATTAACTTTTTCTCTTCTCATTTTCTTTGCCCTTATATGTATAACATGAACCAGTGACGGGATTCAGTTTGTTGTTGTTTAGTTGCTAAGTCGTGTCCGACTCTTTGCGACCCCATGGACTGTAGCCCACCAGGCCTCTCTGTTCATGGGATATCCCAGGCAAGAACACTGGGGTGGGTTGTCTTTTCCTTCTCCAGGGGATCACCAACCCAGGGATCAAACCCACATCTCCTGAATAGGCAGGTGGTTTCTTTACCTCTGAGTCACCAGGGAAGCCCTGAGAATGAGTTCGATGAGTAGTTCATTGGAATTGGAAGTCACAGGAAAAACATACCAAGAGAAAATAAGATTTATAGGTATGTACACCATTGTCTCTAGATTATTTCATTTGTTAGTTAATACATTGTAATTATAAGTTATATAAATAGCTAAAGTAATTTAGATTCAAAGATGTTTTAGAGTCTTGTCTTGGTTTACTAGAACTGCCGTCACAAAATACCACAGAACAGGTTGTTTAAAAGACCGAACACTATTCTCTCATGTTCTGGAGGCTGGGATTTAAGGTCGAGTTGGATTTTCTTGAGCAGTCCATCCTTGGCTTTGAGATGACTGCCTTCTCCTTGGGTTCTCTCATGGCTTTCTCTCTGTGTAGATATAGAATTAAGACTGCAACAGAAAAGTGTCGGATGATAATATTAAGTTCAGAACACTCACATGGCTATTAAACAATAAAACTGGGATTTTCCTTCTCCCAGAATGCACAATGCAAGCTGTGCATGTGTAGTGTTTGACATCAGACTGAGGCCTGAGACTAGAGATAGAGGTAGGAGCATACAGTGGGAAGGGAGCAGGGGTCACTTGAACAGTCTTATGTAATGGAGATATATAAATGCTGATACTGAAATTATTGCTTACTTTGCTTTGAGTCAAATTACCTGTAGGCCATTTAAAAATGTGTATATTTTTGGAATAATATTTAACTTTTTTTTAAACTTTTTATTTATTTATTTATTTTAAATTTTATTTTATTTAACTTTGCAATATTGTATTGGTTTTTGCCATACATCAAAATGAATTTGCCACAGGTATACATGTGTTCCCCATCCTGAACCTTCCTCACTCCTCCCTCCCCATACCATCCCTCTGGGTCATCCCAGTGCACCAGCCCCAAGCATCCAGTATTGTGCATCGAACCTGGACTGGCGACTCGTTTCATATATGATATTATACATATTTCAATGCCATTCTCCCAAATGATCCCACCCTCTCCCTCTCCCACAGAGTCCAAAAGACTATTCTATACATCAGTGTCTCTTTTGCTGTCTCATACACCGGGTTATTGTTGCCATCTTTCTAAATTCCATATATATGCATTAGTATACTGTATTGGTGTTTTTCCTTCTGGCTTACTTCACTCTGTATAATAGGCTCCAGTTTCATCCACTTCATTAGAACTGGTTCAAATGTATTCTTTTTAATGGCTGAGTAATACTCCATTGTGTACATGTACCACAGCTTTCTTATCCATTCATCTGCTGATGGACATCTAGGTTGCTTCCATGTCTTGGCTATTATAAAAAGTGCTGCGATGAACATTGGGGTACACATGTGTCTTTCAATTCTGGTTTCCTCAGTGTGTATGCCCAGCAGTGGGATTGCTGGATCATAAATCAGTTCTATTTCCAGTCTTTTAAGGAATCTCCACACTGTTCTCCATAGTGGCTGTACTAGTTTGCATTCCCACCAACAGTGTAAGAGGGTTCCCTTTTCTCCACACCCTCTCCAGCATTTATTGCTTGTAGACTTTTGGATCTCAGCCATTCTGACTGGCGTGAAGTGGTACCTCATAGTAGTTTTGATTTGCATTTCTCTGATAATGAGTGATGTTGAGCATCTTTTCATGTGTTTGTTAGCCATCTGTATGTCTTCTTTGGAGAATTGTCTATTTAGTTCTTTGGCCCATTTTTTGATTGGGTCATTTATTTTTCTGGTTTTGAGCTTTAGGAGTTGCTTGTATATTTTTGAGATTAGTTGTTTGTCTGTTGCTTCATTCACTATTATTTTCTCCCATTCTGAAGCCTGTCTTTTCAACTTGCTTATAGTTTGCTTTGTTGTGCAGAAGCTTTTAAGTTTAATTAGATCCCATTTGTTTATTTTTGCTTTTATTTCCAGTATTCTGGGAGGTGGGTCTTAGAGGATCCTGCTGTGATGTATGTCGGAGAGTGTTTTGCCTATGTTCTCCTCTAGGAGTTTTATAGTTTCTGGTCTTACGTTTAGATCTTTAATCCATTTTGAGTTTATTTTTGTGTGTGGTGTTAGAAAGTGTTCTAGTTTCATTCTTTTACAAGTGGTTGACCAGATTTCCCAGCACCACTTGTTGAAGAAATTGTCTTTAATCCATTGTATATTCTTGCCTCCTTTGTCAAAGATAAGGTGTCCATATGTGCGTGGATGTATCTCTGTGCTTTCTATTTTGTTCCATTAATCTATATTTCTGTCTTTGTGCCAGTACCATCCTGTCTTGATGACTGGCTTTGTAGTAGACCCTGAAGTCAGGCAGGTTGATTCCTCCAGTTCCATTCTTCTTTCTCAAGATAGCTTTGGCTATCGAGGTTTTTTGTATTTCCATACAAATTGTGAAATTATTTGTTCTAGCTCTGTGAAGAATACCGTTGGTAGCTTGATAGGGATTGCATTGAATCTATAAATTGCTTTGGGTAGTATACTCATTTTCACTATATTGATTCTTCCCATCCATGAACATGGTATATTTCTTCATCTATTAGTGTCCTCTTTGATTTCTTTCACCAGTGTTTTTATAGTTTTCTATATATAGGTCTTTAGTTTCTTTAGGTAGATATATTCCTAAGTATTTTATTCTTTTCGTTGCAATGGTGAATGGAATTGTTTCCTTAATTTCTCTTTCTATTTTCTCATTATTAGTGTATAGGAATGCAAGGGATTTCTGTGAAAGTGAAGGACTAGAAAAAGATTTTCCATGCCAATAGGGACCAAAAGAAATCGGGAGTAGCAATACTCACATCAGATAAAATAGACTTTAAAACAAAGACTGTGAAAAGAGACAAAGAAGGTCAGTACATAATGATCAAAGGATCAATCCAAGAAGAAGAAATAACAATTATATATATATATGCATCCAACACAGGAGCACCGCAATATGTAAGAAAATACTAACAAGTATGAAAGAAGAAATTAACAATAACACAATAACAGTGGGAGACTTTAATTCCCTGCTCACACCTATGGATAGATCAAATAAACAGAAAATTAACAAGGAAACACAAACTTTAAATGATACAATAGACCAGTTAGACCTAAGTGATATCTATAGGACATTCATCCCAAAACAGTGAATTTCACCTTTTTCTCAAGTGCACACGGAACCTTCTCCAGGATAGATCACATCCTGGGCCATAAATCTATCCTTGGTAAATACAGAAAAATTGAAATTATTCCAAGCATCTTTTCTGACCACAATGCAGTAAGATTAGATCTCAAGCACAGGAGAAAATCTATTAAAAATTTCAATATGGAGGCTGAACAACATGCTGCTGAATAACCAACAAATCACATTAGAAATCAAAAAAGAAATCAAAATTTGCATAGAAACGAATGCAAATGAAAACACAACAACCCAAAACCTGTGAGACACTATAAAAGCAGTGCTAAGGGGAAAGTTCTTAGCAATACAGGCATACCTCAAGAAACAAGAAAAAAGTCAAATAAATAACCTAACTCTACACCTAAAGCAACTAGAAAAGGAAGAAATGAAGAACACCAGGGTTAGTAGAAGGAAAGAAATCTTAAATATTAGGGCAGAAATAAATGCAAAAGAAACAAAAGAGATCATAGCAAAAATCAACAAAGCCAAAAGCTGGTTCTTTGAAAGGATAAATAAAATTGACACACCACTAGCCAGACTCATCAAAAAACAAAGGGAGAAAAATCAAATCAGTAAAATCAGAAATGAAAATGGAGAGATCACAACAGACAACACAGAAATACAAAGGATCATAAGAGATTACTGTCAGCAATTATATGGCAATAAAATGGACAACATGGAAGAAATGGACAAATTCTTAGAAAAGTACAACTTTCCAAAACTGGACCAGGAAGAAATAGAAAATCTTAACAGACCCATCACAAGCATGGAGATTGAAACTGTAATCAGAAATCTTCCAGCAAAGAAAAGCCCAGGTCCAGACGGCTTCACAGCTGAATTGTACCAAAAATTTAGAGAAGAGCTCACACCTATCCTGCTCAAACTCTTCCAGAAAATTGCAGAGGAAGGTAAACTTCAAAACTCATTCTATGAGGCCACCATCACCCTAATACCAAAACCTGACAAAGATCCCACAAAAAAAAGAAAACTGCAGGCCAATATCACCGATGAACATAGATGCAAAAATCCTTAACAAAATTCTAGCAATCAGAATCCAACAACACATTAAAAAGATCATACACCATGACAAAGTGGGCTTTATCCCAGGGATGCAAGGATTCTTCAATATCTGCAAATCAATCAATGTAATACACCACATTAACAAATTGAAAAATAAAAACCATATGATTATCTCAATAGATGCAGAGAAAGCCTTTGACAGAATTCAATATCCATGTATGATAAAAACTCTCCAGAAAGCAGGAATAGAAAGAACATACATCAACATAATAAAAGCTATATATGACAAACCCACAGCAAACATTATCCTCAATGGTGAAAAACTGAAAGCATTTCCTCTAAAGTCAGGAACAAGACAAGGGTGCCCACTTTCTCCATTACTATTCAACATAGTTTTGGAAGTTTTGGCCACAGCAATCAGAGCAGAAAAAGAAATAAAAGGAATCCAAATTGGAAAAGAAGTAGTAAAACTCTCACTGTTTGCAGATGACATGATCCTCTACATAGAAAACCCTAAAGACTCCACCAGAAAATTACTAGAACTAATCAATGAATATAGTACAGTTGCAGGATATAAAATCAACTCAGGGAATTAATATTTAACTTTTATTGAAGTATAGTTGATTTGCAATGTTGTGTTAATTTCAGGTATACAGCAAAGTGATTCAGTTTTACATATATATATGTATCTTCATATGTATCTGTGCGCTTCCTGGGCTTTCCTTCTCAAGTAAAGAATCCGCCTGCCAATACAGGAGATGAGGATTCAAGTCCTGGGTGGGGAAGGTGCCCTGGAGAAAGAAATGGTAACCACTGGTAACCACTAGTTTGGTCTCTCTATCTATAGAGGATGAGATGGCTGGATGGCATCACTGACTCGATGGACGTGAGTCTCAGTGAACTCCGGAAGTTGGTGATGGACAGGGAGGCCTGGCGTGCTGCGATTCATGGGGTCGCAAAGAGTCAGACAGGACTGAGAGACTGATCTGATCTGATCTGATCTGTGAGTCTGCTTCTTTTTTGTCACATTCACCAGTTTGTTGTGTTACTGATATTCCACACATAAGGGATATCATTCAGTATCTGTCTTTCTCTGATTTATTTCAATGAGCATACTGCTACTGCTACTGCTAAGTCGCTTCAGTTGTGTCCGACTCTGTGAGACCCCATAGACGGCAGCCCACCAGGCTCCCCCGTCCCTGGGATTCTCCAGGCAAGAACACTGGAGTGGGTTGCCATTTCCTTCTCCAATGCATGAAAGTGAGAAGTTAAAGTGAAATCGCTCAGTCGTGTCCAACTCTTAGTGAACCCATGGACTGCTGTCTACCAGGGTCCTCCATCAATGGGATTTTCCAGGCAAGAGTACTGGAGTGGGGTGCCACTGCCTTCTCCTCACTGAGCATAATACCTTCCAAATCTATCCATGTTGCTACAAATGGCATATTTTAATTTTTATGGATGAGTAGTATTCTTTCTATTGTATGTCTGTGAATATAGATACACACACACACACACACACATATACACACACACACACACACATAACATCTTCTTTATGCACTCATTGGCTGCTGGATACTTAGGTTACTTTCATATCTTGGCAACTGTAAATAATACTGCTTTAAACAGTGGGCTTCATGTACTTTTTTGAAATAGTGGTTTTGGTTTTCTTCAAATATATACTCAGGAGTAGAACTGCTAGATCATATGGTAGCTCTATTTTTATTTTGTTGAGGAACGTTTATACTGTTTCCTGTAGTGTCTGTTGCAATTTACATACCCACCAACAGTGTGGGAGGGTTCACTTTTCTCAGTATCCTCACCAACATTTGTTTTTTGTATACCTCATTGTTTGTTTTTTTTAATCTGCATTTCCCTGATGATGAATGATGCTGAGCATCTTTTCATGTGTTTCTATTGAGTATTTTTAAACTGATATGTACAGGTATAAATCTTAACACCTATACAATTTCTTTTATGTTTCACCCACTTAGATGTGGGTCTAGGCCCTTTCCTTTAACAAGAGTTGATACAGAGTGATGAGGGCTTACTTACCACTGACAGATGTCCTGGAAATAACACTGTGCAATGTCCACAGTTAAGCCTGAAAAGGCCATGAGCCACTCAGGTCTATCTCCTGTTTGAGCCCTCCACCACCCACAGTGAGCTCTGCGGTTCTGCCTTCTAGGAGGAAGCCCAGGCCTCGTGGGGAGGCTTACTGAAGCTCGGCCAGCATACCCAGGTTCAACTGCAGACCTGACAGTGACGTCACCTCCAGAGGAGTCCAGCTCCTAGTGTCAGTATCAACCCCAACTGGTGAGTCTCCTCTCCTGAGATCCCAACATCCTAGAGCAGAAATAGCCATCCCCACTGCACCCTAACTGGATTCCTCACCTTGGGACCAAAGTGGGTGTCACATGCCATGACATGGGGCTTAGTTTATAAAAATATTTTATATTAAAAGCAACAAGAAAAACACACTTGTGGACAATTCACAGGTTACAATAGAACGTACATTAAAATCTGTTTCCTTCATTTCCTATTCTGTAGCCTTCTAGATGTTGTCTCTGGAAGTAATGTTATTTTTTCCAGACTTATTAATGGAACTATCAGATAGTGCTGACACTCACGTGCATGTTTCTAAGAACTTTACCTACATTTACTCATTTGGTCTTCATTCACCATGAGTTCTCAGATGGTAGCTGGAAGGGAATTCTTCTGCTTCATTCTGATTTCCTTCCAAAACTGGGTGTCTGAACTGCTGTCCTTTACTCCTTTTTGAATTATATTCCTCCAGTATATTTGAAAATACAGTCTCTAGGGATTTTCCTGGCAGTCTAGTGGTTAGGATTTCCCCTTCCAAAGTAAGGGGATTGGGTTGTGGGTTCAATCTCTAGTCGGGAGCTAAGATCCCACATGCCTGGGAGCCAAAAATCCGAAAATGTAAAAAACAACTAAGCAACATTGTAACAAATTCAATACATAGTTTAAAAGTCTTATTAAAAAAGAAATAGATTCCCTAATTCTTTGTTTTAAATTTTATTCCTGTTTCCTTATTTATAACCACACACACACACACACACAAGGACACACACACATTTTCCATCAAGCTGGGAAGCACTAAAATTGTTCATTTAGAATAACAATATTACCTGTTATTTTCCACCATTGCTTCATATCTCAGTTGGGTAATCCTTGGAAATAATTTGACACCATCTTAATTATTGTTTTATTTCATCAAGGACCCACTTAGTCTGTTAGTTCAGATATTTGGAGGTGAGGTGAGTCAGCAATGAAGGGCTTCCCTGGTGGCTCACACAATAAAGAATCTACCTTCAGTGCAAGAGACACAGGTTCAATCCCTGGGTTGGGAAGACCCCTGGAGAGGGGAATGGCTACCCATTCCAGTATTCTTGCCTGGAGAATCCCATGGACAGAGAGACTGGCTGGCTACAGTCCACTGAGATGCAAAGAGCCCAACATGGTTGAGTGACTGACACTTTCACCTTTTTTTTTTTTTTTTTCAGTAACAATAAGGCTTTGTACTCCACCTGGCCTTGCCAGATGGCTCAATGTAAAGAATCTGCCTCCCAGTGCAGGAGACACAGGAGACATGAGTTCCATCCCTGGGTTGGGAAGATCCCTTGGAAAGGAAATGGCAACTCACTCCAGTATTCTTGCCTTGAAAATCCCATGGACAGAGGAACCTGACAGGCTACAGTCCATGGGGTTTCAAAGACTCAGATGCTATTGAACACAGAGGTACATACACACAATATGGGATTCCATACCTTGTAAGGGCACCTAATTTGTTTTAAATGGGGCAACTTTTGGAGAAGGAAATGGCAACCCACTCCAGTATTCTTTTTTTTTTTTACTTTACAACATTGTATTGGTTTTGCCATACATCAACATGCATCTGCCATGGGTGTACACGTGATCCTATCCTGAACCCCCCTCCTACCTCCCTCCCCAAACCATCCCTCCGGGTCATCCCAATGCACCAGCCCCAAGCCTCCTGTATCCTGCACTGAACCTGGACTGGCGATTCATTTCTTATATGATATTATACATGTTTTAATGCCATTCTCCCAAATCATCCCCCCCTCTCCCTCTCCCACAGAGTCCAAAAGACTGTTCTATACATCTGTGTCTCTTAGCCACTCCACTATTCTTGCCTGGAATATCCCATGGACGGAGGAGCCTGGTAGGCTACAGTCCATGTGGTCGCAAAGAGTTGGACATGACTGAGTGACTTCACTTCTACTTTTTCATCTTTCTCTTAAAGTTTTCACTTCTGTGTTTTAGGGGGCTGGTCACTTATCATCCTATAGCCACTGTTCATGACCATGAGAATGGGGAGCGATTAGGTGTTGAATTATGACCCAGAACATACATTTAATCCTAGAGTATTGGGTTGTCTAAAATTCTTCATGTAGAAAAACAATACACTTTAACCTAACCTACAGCTGAAAACACAGTGAATTGTTTTTTGTTACTTGTTCAGTGAATAGCCAGGCTTTACACACAATAACAGATAAATTGTTAAATGAATTGGCAGAGATTGAGAGATAAGTAAGTCTGTACATGTAGGTGCATACGAAGAAAAGGAAGTAATATATGTAGAGAAGGAGAGAAAGATTTACATAATTTGATAAGTATATGCATTTTACAATAAGAATATGACATTTTGCAGTTGAATTTCAATGCTGCTTTTTATTTCAACTGGAACATATTTTAAATTATTTGATCTAGAAATATCTGGTTACTTAGAAATCTTAGAAATGATTGGAAATGATATATGTACAGGAATAGAATTCATTTTCTTGTCAACAAGTTAACCTTGTTCCTCTTCACCCTGAGATGTTCACAAACAACTATATTTGGGGGGCAGGCCTTTTTCTCTCATATACATTATTTTCTTAATCAGAGAGGAATCTGTGAACCTAGGATTCAGTTTTTGAAATAAAATATTTACTTTGAAAAGCCCAGTTTGTCCATAGAAACACAGTTTCTGGACAGTAGCAATTGGACTCATCCTGTGCAGAGTCCAGTTCACTCTGAAAGTTGTGATGAATCTTCTCCACTGTAATGTGATAATGCACATTCTGCACCAGGTGTCGCTTTGTGAGCTGAGAGGTTCACATATGGTGTCAAGTGAGAAGAGCTCACCTTCAACCTTGAGAGTGAAAATGGGCATCCTGAACTATTGTTCTGGAGGTAGGTTCCTACTGATCCTCTGTAGGCTTTTTCTTCAAATGGGCTGGTTAACTGTTACTGAATTTTTGTCCTTATTTTTTTTTTTTCATTTCCATCACATTAGAGAGATATAAATGTATTTTATAGTTTTGTTTTATTCTTTAATTTATATTTTTTGTCCTGCTGTCAGATGGCCGCCTTAAATATCTTCCTAAATTAGAAAAATGTACAATTGCCTAGTGACAGTTTTGTACACACTCTTCCATAAAAAAAATGGAAAGAACAGAAACAGGAGAACCATGAGGTCTCCCCGACAATGGACATTGCACGAAAAGGGAATGACAGCTCATCAGACAGGAGGGTCATAGGTCTCTATCATTGAAAGCTGACATGCATTTTAGCGTTTCTTTTTCCCATCTGTTAGGTTATCACTGGTTAATATGCAGAAGCTGTACCTCATTTCTTTCCTGCTCCTCTCCTTTGCTCCCCTTCATCCAGCAAAGAGAAGGATTCAATGGCAGCTCAGTCCATAGTTACTAACCTCCCACATGCATACACTTCACCTTGTGTCCCCATCAAAAAAAAGAAAAACAGAACACTGAGGGATTGGTGAGCAGCCTCACCAGTGTCCTGACAGCTACTCTGTGTCTCACTAGTTCCCAGGAGGACCTGGTGGAGAACCCCCCCTTAGGGATGGAATGAGGAACAAGAACTGAGTACCCTGAAGGTATGGTCACCTCTCTTTATCTGGGATAAGACCTTTGCTTCACTTCTTTCTTTATTATTCAGCCGAATACAATTATAGTCGTCTGACAATGTACATTATCACTGATACATACAGTTTACTTTGTTGCTGGAATATTGAGGGTATATCTGTTACCAACACAGACCTGATTTAAAAGGACATTTTAAAATGAAAGCATGTTACTACTGTATAACAGTAGGTACTTTCCTCAGCAGAAGTTTTTCCTCCTTGAAAAGAATTTTGTAATTGTTGGTCAAACGGAAACTGAGAGATCTTATGTGAAGTAGGAAACACTTTTCAACAGGGGAGCCTTTCTATTTTCTTTTGGGGCCATTGACTTAAGGAGTTTTAGTTTTCTGAGAAGAAAAGTCAGAGAAAAGAAGACTTAGTGCAGAGAATAAAAGACGCTGACACCCTCACACTGTTTTCTTGTCAGTCATCACAGGTTTATGAAACAGCCAAGGAGATTTCTTCATATTCAGGTATATACATCCCTCTGTTCAGATACAATCTAATTGATGAAGGTGGGTCTCTTTGCTGCCTCAAGTTGGGGAGGAGCCCTGAATTTGGGTTCCTACAGGTGGTGAGACCAACAGATTGATATCCCAGGAAAATGTGCTGGCCCAGTTCTAGTGTCTCCAGAAGCAGCTGTATCATTTAGATGGTGTGGGATTGTGTGAAGGAGGGTGTTTGGAGGTGGGGCTGTGTGAACCCACATAGTATGATTGTGAATCTGCCTATCTGTGTATTTCCTCAGGAGATATTTCCTTTTAGACAATAAAGCTGTCAGTGTTCTTTGCAAAAAAGTCTCATTAACACTGCACAGTCTCTGTGCATTCCCTCTTATGCCATCAACATAGCTCTTCCCCAGGTTCGGTTCGTGTTCCCTTTAGTTGGCTGGAGATGGTGCAGAGATCGATGATCTCAGCTTTTGATATCTTAAGTGGAAAAGATAAACTGAAAACCCAGGGCTGGGTCTAAGTATGAATGCTCTTGACCCCTGACCTGCCCATGTCAGTGAGATGAGTGACCCTCAGTCAAGGAGCAAGGGGTCCCTGCTCCATGTCCATACCTGGAAGTATTAGTAGCTCCAGAGTTCCAGACCCTGCCCTTCATTATAAGGTGGTCTCTGTGGTCGCAGAACCCAGGGCAGCTACTGGGGGGATTAATGGCCGACTTCGGCACAGTCATTAGTGTGAAAGTTATCTCTGGACCCTCATCCTTCTATCAGCTCACAGAGAGTTGTATAGCTTCATGTAGACAATACAGGTCACATCCATCAGTGCAGGTGTCAGATTAACTAGGGCACAAACAGATAAGAATCAGGAAGATGTGTTATTGTATTGGGTAACATTACCATAAGTCTTTCAATTGATGAAACCCTGCAGCACACACCCAAGGGATAATGGCAACTAAGAACTCAAAGTGAAACTTGATTGTTAGCTTGGTGACCATGACTCTTGTTGAAAATCCCCTATCTGTGTGGTTTAGAGGTGTTTAGTGCTTACTCTGTGCTTTTTCTAAGGTGTTGTCCCACTAAACATATGGCCCCTGTGAGTATGGACAGCAGCTGACTCAGTGGACATCCACATACTGTATAGAAAACAAATATTTATAGAAAAATATGGTATTGTTGATAGTAGCTGTATAGGAATTCTGTATTATCAAAACTTGTATATCTGATATTCTTTAAGACAAGTGATTAGTGAATTAATAGAATAGCATATTTCGCTCAGGTTTGAATTCAGTCCTCTAACAGAGTTTACTTTTAATCAAGTACAAAGTCTCATAGAAAACATGATGTAGTAGAAGCACCTGTGGATCCTGGAGGAAGAATGATCTGGGAAAAATCAAGAGACAGTGACAATTTAGCAGGAGCTCAAAATAAGCAGGAGGAGTCATAGGTCTGTTTCATTGAACAGTAGCATTCATTTTAGAGTTTTCCTTTTATTAGACTGAATATTTCCTTTTTATTAGGTTTCTCTTAGCTAGAGGGCAAAGCTCTGTTTCCATTTCCTTCCTCCTCTCCTTTGCTTTCCTTTCTCCTCTGAAGAGAATGCTGCTGCTAAGTCGCTTCAGTCGTGTCCGACTCTGTGTGACCCCAAAGACGGCAGCCCATCAGGCTCCACGGTCCCTGGGATTCTCCAGGCAAGAACACTGGAGCAGGTTGCCATTTCCTTCTCCGATGCATGAAAGTGAAAACTGAAAGTGAAGTCACTCAGTCGTGTCCGACTCTTAGCGACCCCATGGACTGCAGCCTACCAGGCTCCTCCGTGCATGGGATTTTCCAGGCAAGAGCAATGGAGTGGGGTGCAATTGCCTTCTCCTCTGAAGAGAATGGATGAACAGGAATTCAGCTCATACTCATTAACCTCCCACAGCCATGCACACCGCCCCATGTCTACACGAAGAGAAAACCCCTTGAATGTTTGCAAAGCAGCCTCACCAGTGTTGTAACAGCTATTCTATGTCCCTCTAGATCTAACTGAGGACCTGTCAGTCAATCCACGTTTGACAGGACAGAAGAGACTCCGTATATCTCCAAGGCAAGCTGTTTTTTTTTTTTTTTCCTGGACTGAGACAGAAATATTGTTTCATTTCTCTTTCAGTAAAATTAAGTTATGAGTCTTTGAGGGTGTTTGTTCCAGTTAGAGATGATTCCCTTGGTTGAGATAATGTGGAGTGAGTCTTTTACGGACTCATGATGCCTCAGTCCACAGGATATTGAAATTGCTAGCATCCATTACACCCTGTAGAGTACAGAGTTCTCTCTCCTGCAGCAACATTTCCCCTAGGAAAAGAATTCTGCAATTTCCAACGCAAATGGACTTGGAAGTTCCATCCTCCAGGCACAGGTCTTGCCTTTCATCCTGACATCCTGAGCACCAGTGCTCTGATCTTGCTGGGTTCCCTGGACTCCACCACTGCTCCTCATCAGGTTTTCTACTGTCACCAAATGAACCAAACACTGTGCATCTTTGTGATCTTCTCCTCACAGTGTCTTCTCTTCTGTACTTGCAGGTGGCCCTTCCAGAATGTGAAAGCGGTAGGTATTCTAGAGTCATTCACTTGGGCAGAAAAAGCTCTGTAGATGGGAAATTTGGGGCTTTCTCACTGGTTTTAGGGCAGACACACACTGATTCCAAATTCCTGCTGGGAACGAGTGTAGGGGCCTTGGTGGTAAAAGTAGCTTGCAAGTAGAATAATGTGGCCAGTACTATAGTTCCAGGAAGAAGTTATGTTATGGTTAATAATGTAGGTTTGTGTCCATGGGAATAGGTTTTTCTCTATGTGTAATGAATAGTGTGATTCTTTGTGTGTGTGTGATTTTTTGTGTGTTGTGTTTTTGTCAATTTATGTCACCCTAAACGTCACTGTTACTGGTGTCATCTTCCCCCTAAAAATTCCCATCACCATTGTACCATGAATGAGTATGTGTATAAGAATTAAACAAGGTATACATTAGCTGTATGATTTGATTTTATAGCAAGAGAAATCCTTTAACCTGGAAGACAAATTAGATCATTACCCAGGAAAATATTTACAGGATTCTTTTAATTTTTATTAATATTTTAATTGTCTCTGCTGGGTCTTCATTGCTGCACAGGCTTTTCTGTACTCGTGGAGAGCGAGGGCAATGGTATAGCTGTGGTGCATAGACATCACTTTGGAGGCTTCTTTTGTTGCAGAACATGAGTTCTAGGGCTCTTGGGCTGCAGTGGTTTTGGCACGTGGGCTCAGTAGCTGCGGCTCTTGGGCTCTAGGGCACAGGCTCAGTAGTTGTGGGTCATTAGCTTAGTTGCTCCAGGGCATGTGGAATCATTCCAGACCATGGATTGAGCCTGTATCTCCTGCATTGGCAGGTAGATTTTTAACCACTGAGCCACCAGGGAAGCCCTACAGGCTTCTTAATGAGCAAAACTGTGTTTCAGAAGCCCCCTTACTGGGCCAATAACACATTCATTTAATAGTAAATCTCACCTCTTAGTAGGTCTTATAGCATTTTGGTTGGTCATCATTCATCCCTCTGCCACTTCCCTCACTCAAACTCTCTCCTACTTGAGCCTCAGAATGAATCCTCCCCCCTCACCCAAGGCACCTAATGGTTCTGGGAAGGCTCCTCCTTCTGCTGGGAGCCCCTGGTGGTACCCACGTGACACACCCAGTTCTAGAAGAATCTGATAAAGGAGGAGCCTCCAGGCATAGATGGAGGAAGTTCAGTCCAGCTTTGCCTCTTAAGGTTTGGTGTCCAGTCAGTCCTGTTAACTCAATGCAACATGTTGCTTTGCCTGTCTCTAGAACTTTTCCACCTGGCAACTAAAATTTTATAACCATTCAACAGACCCTCCCAATGTCAACTTCCTTCCGGCTCTTGGAATCACCCTTCTACTCTCAGCTTCTCCTCAGTTTTCCTCTGGATACCACAGGTAAATGGAATCCTGCACTGTTTGTCTTACTGTGACTGGCTTATTTCACTCTTAACTATATCTTTCCACTCCATTTATTGCTGAAAATGACAGGATCTCCTTCATTTTTAAAGACTGAATCACATTCCAGTGTATGTATACATCACATTTTCTTGATTTATCTGCCCGTGGGCACTGGACAGTATCTCCATCTTGGTTGTTGTGTACAAGGTGGCAAAGGATAAGAAATTGTAGATACATCCTGGAACATTCTAGCTTTGTATCCTTTGGACATAAACTCAAATAAGTGATTTCTGGATCTTATGATAATTTTTGGATCTTTATAATTTTTGGAGGGACTTCCAAACTGTTCCATAATGGGTATGTCATTTTCCATTCCCGCCAACAGGGTACAAAAGTTGCACTTCTCCACATCCTTGCTAACATCTGTTATATTCTATTTATAATACACATCCTCAAAGGTGATATCTCCCTTTGACTTGGTTTCTGCTTCACTGATACTTAGTGATGTTGAGCACTATTCTTATGCATATTGATCACTTCTATGAAGAAATATTATTGAAGCTTTTTACAGATGTGAGAGTTGGACTATAAAGAAAGCTGAGTGCCAAAGAAGTGATGCTTTTGAACTGTGGTGTTGGAGAAGACTCTTGAGAGTCCCATGGACTGCTAGGAGATCAAACCTGTCCTGAATATTCACTGGGAGGACTGCTGCTGAAGCTGAAACTCCAGTACTTTGGCCACCTGATGCAAAGAACTGACTCATTTTAAAAGACCCTGATACTGGGAAAGATTGAAAGCAGGAGGAGAAGGGGACGACAGAGGATGAAATGGTTGGATGGCATCACTGACTCAATGGACATGAGTTTTAGTAAACTCCAGGAGTTGGTGATAGACAAGGAGGCTTGGTGTGCTGCATTCCATGGGGTTGCAAACAGCCAGACAAGTCTGAGTAACTGATTTGAATGACTGAAACTTCAGTTATTTGCCTGCTGTTGTTTTGGAGTTGAGTTGTAGTAGTTTCTTTGATATTCTGGATATAGGCCCCTTATTCAGATACATATTTTGCAAATACTTTCATTCTATAAGTTGCCTTGTTGCTGATTGTTGAGACTGTCCTTTCTTCACCTGGTAATTTTAGAACCCTGGCAAAGATAATTTGGCTACACATGTGTCAGTTTATTTGCAATTCCCTTCTTATGGTTCATTGGTCTCTCTTCCTGTTTTGTTGTTGGTACAACACTGGTTTGATTTTTGTGGCAATCATGTGTTTTGAATTCAGGAAGCTTTAAAGCCTCATTGTTCTTAAGATTTTTTCACTTTGGTTTTTTTTAGGTTCCATACGTGTTAGTATTTTGGTTTTCTTTTTTTCCATTTCTATAAAATTGAGGTTTTGTGAGTGGTTTCAGTATGTATGTATATCACTTTTAGTTGTATAAGAAGGTCAACAGCACTAAATATTCCAGTCTATGAATATGGTATGTCATTCCATTTACTTGTCTCTTCTTTCTTTCAACAGTGTCCTATAGTTTTCAGTGCACAAATCTTTCACTTCCTAAGGAGCCTTTTGCACTACCTTGTTTGAGTTATCTGAGTCAGGGATGGGGAAGATGGGCTCAAGAAGAGAGGGAATGTCCTCCCTCCCCTCTGTTCATACCCTATGGTTACTTGTAGTACAGGTGTGCAGGGCCATGCCCTTCACCTCTGCCTACAAGTGAGCCCCCTACTGGGAATTTTCTTTGAATCTGAGTGTTCACCTTACTATTGAAATGTCCACAAGCACTCTCCAAATGCCTGGCCTGTGTCCAAGAGACCCAGGTATACCTACATATGAATGAGCATATCAGACCATCAAATCTTCTGCAATAAAGAAAAACCAGAAAGCAGTTCAGTGTCTTTTCCTTATCTTTGGAACTTTTAGAGTTGAATGTTCCAGTGTAGTAGCCACTGCTCAGATCAGCCTATTTATAATGAACATTCTTCAAACAATAGTTAACGTGTTATCTTAAAAAACCCGCAAAAAACACACAGTTACTTGGTCACATTAGTGATATTCCAAGTGTGTCCATAAGTGTTGGAATTTCAGTTTCATAAACTTGAAAGTGAGAGCTATATTGAGCATGTGGAAATGTAAGGTTAAAAGGTAATTCTCTCAGCATCTCTCTGTCATGTGAAATTTTGCAACTGTGATCAACATCTTGTGGAAGGGCTCTAACTTCACCAAGTACAGGGAAGGTCTGTGAACCTGGAGGGAAGACCAGGGAGATGTTTTGTGAGCCAAGAGGAGGAGGAGAGATGGGTGGGTCAACTTGTATAATGACTGTATTATTGTTCAACTTGTATAATGACTGTATTATTGCTCATACATCTACAGAATGTATGCTAGAGAGCACTAGCAGCAGTGATGTAGAAGAGAACTAGGTAGGGCACAGTTCTCAGGGAGAGTAGGATTTAGAGGAGAGGGTTCCTGAACCACTTGGGTTATACCTGCTTCTTTGGAGATGAAATAGGTGAATATGAACTGAGGATTTAAATTAGAGGGAGATGGTTTCTGGACCACTTGGGAGATAAAAGAAGGTGAATATAAACTGAAGAAGAAGAAGGGAATATGTGTAAAGTTGTGATATGTTCCTCATATTTTAATGAAATAATAGAACTATGTGTCCATGTGTTTTATTGTGCTGTGCTTATAGTCATTTCTTGTTATAGACATCTCTTCTTGCTTTTACATTTAGAAATGTCCTTTCTCACAAGACTCCTCTTTCTTTGTCCCTTCATTGACAAATATGAATGTGTGGTTTATGTTAGTACCTTCAAATTCTTATATACAGGGGACTTTGGCTTCATGTTTAAATTCTCCTATGATGGCCATATCCTAATGGGACCAAAAGTCTAATAGTTACTTGACACTGCAGACCAAGTTCTTGCAATGAGTGTCAGGTTCTGGGTGAGACATGAACCCTCTCCCTCTGCATTTTCAGGACTTGTGGCTTCCCCTCACATTTGTCTTCATTGTTTATTCCTAATGTAAAGGGTGTTTTGGGGGTGGGATAAGTCAAAGCACACAGGCTCTGGTGTCCCTGCCTGGACTGAGTCTCCTGGAGCTCTTCTTAGCTTCCAAACCTCCCCAAGGGTGCTGTGCTGAAGGTACTTCCTCAGCTGCTGCCAGAGACCAGCATGGCCACAGATTCTAGAAAATGTGAAGGAGCCACTGGTTTTCTTTACACACATTCTCACAGCCCTGCTGACCTGGTCTTCTGGGACTGACCAGACCTAGGTCAGAGACTCAGAGCAGCAGGACTCAGTGTCACTGTTCCCCATAGAACCTATTGCTCCATCCAGACAGCCCTGCCTCTGCTCCCCACACCCCAGTCCTGCCCATCCTGTGACCTTTACTCAAGCTTTCCCAGGTCTCATTCCTTGTAGTCCTTCCAAGGTTGGGGTAAACCCTGGCTGGTTCTATGTGTATATGAGGCCTCCCTATCTGTAGAACCTTTGTGGCACCAGTTCAGACTAAGATAATTTGGACATGCTACTTTAATTATAATATTGTTTCATCCTCCCTGAGGGGCTAAGAGACTTAAGCAGTTATTTTGAGAATTAAGTTTCTCCCAGTTATCTAAAGTTACCTCAGGCACAGAATACTTATTTGTTACCTCAAGTTGGTTGTATATCTAGGCTGTTGTGGAAAGTGATGCAGTTGAATTTAGGACTGCAGATATCTCTCTGTGATACTGATTAATTTCCTTTGTGTATATGTCCAGAACTGTGTTTGCTGAATCATATGACATTCTGTTAATACTCTTATAAGGAACCTTTTACTGTTTTCCACAGCATAGCCACACAACTTACATTCCCACCAGCAGTGTACAAAGGTTCCAGGTCCCCACATCATGGCCTTAACCTGTTAATTCTTTGCCTTTATAATATACAACCTAACAGGCGTGAGGTGTTGATTTACTTTGCCCTGATGATTAGTGAGGTTGGAAGCCTTCTCCTTTGTAAGTTAGCCACTTGTATGTCTTGTTCACGAAACATCTGTTTGAATCTTTGCACATTCCTCAACTCACTTATTTACTCTTTTTAATATTTTATTCATTTTGCATATGAGCTGTGGTATTTTCTTATGTATTTTGAAGATGAGCTCCTTATCTGGTATAGGGCTTGTAATTTTTCTGTAGGTTATCTTTTCATCCTACTGATTATTGAAGAGACTACCCTTTTCCTATTTCATTGTCTTAGAACCTTGATGAATTTCATTTGACCATGTATCCATGAGTTTTCTTGAGGCTCTTTATTCTGGTCTTTAGGGGTATGTATCTATTTCTATATCAGTATCATTCAGCTTTGGTTCCTATATCTTTGTAATGTGCTTTGATATCAGGAAGTGAGATACTTTGATCTTTGTTCTCAAGATTATTTTGTCTATTTGGAATCCTTAGTGGTTCCATATATATTTTTTGATTTTTTTTTCCATTTCTATGAAAATGATGTTAGTATTTTGATTGGTGGTGCAGTGAATTTTTCCTTAGATTTGGGCAGAGTAGAAATGTCAATAGTACTAAGTCTCTAGTCTGTGAGCATGATCTGTCGTTTCAATTCCTCGTGCCTTATTTCACTTTCTCAGTGTTGTGTGTAGTATTCAGTATGTTGGTCGTGTCTCTCTGAAGGCTCTATGTCCCTCCCTCCCTGATCTCATCAGAGTCAGTGTTGGAGAGATGGGCTCGTAAGGAGACACAGTGTCCCTCCCTCCTTACCTCTTCTCTGATGAAGTTCAGCACAGGCACCCTGGGCCTTGTGTCCATACCTGTCCCCTCAAATGGAGCACCTGCTGTTGACATTGCTGTTTCAGTGTCCCAAAGGCTCATGAGTACCTGGGATGTGTGCATGAGCCCAGGAAATACATACAAATGAATCATCAAATCAGGCCAGCCAAATACTCTGCAGAAGCTATTGAGCTGCACTTTACAGGCCTACAAGCCCTGTACTTGCCTTGATTTGAGGCCAAAGAAAGATCCCAGAGCTGACAGAGATATCAAAGGTTTAATAGATGGGATGTCTTACATATGAAGTAAAAGAGTCCTGCAGAGACACCCACTGTGGATAGCAGAGGACAGGCAGAAGACAGCAGCTGCAGCATTCTTTACTCTGGGGGAATAAGGAGTCTACCAGTTACAGTGGGAATGAACAGCAGATTGGCTCATTGGTTACCACAGAAACAAGTAGAGGGCCACATCCCTCTTACCCCTCAGTCTAAATACTCTCATGGGACAGAGGTCTTTTCTTTGCTAATCTATCAGCCATCTTGAAATGGCCAGAAAATGCAAAGGGAATAAACACGAGGGTTGTTAACATCCTATATATCTATCCGTGCATACTCAGTCACTTAGTTGTGTCCCACTTTTTGTGACCTCGTGGACTACATCCCACCAGGCTACTCTGTCCATGGCATTTTCCAGGCAAGAATATTGAAGTGGATTGTCATTTCCTCCTCCAAAGTATATTCCCAACCCATGGATTGAACCCATGTCTCCTGCATTGGCAGGCAGATTCTTTACCACTGAGCCACCTGGGAATCCCTACACCCTCCCTGGTACCAAAGTTCTTGTTCTGCCATAATCTGTCAGAAATGGCAGAACAAGGGGTGCTGATCTTAAAATTCATTCAGTCTTCCCTGGTGGCTCAGACAATAAAGAATTCACCTGCAATCCAGAAGACCTGGGTTAAAACCCTGAGTCAGGAAGATCCCCTGAAGAAGGAAATGACTAACCACTCCAGTATTCTTGCCTGGAGAATTCCATGACAGAGGGCCCTGGCAGGCTAGTCTGTGGGCTCACAAATTGCTGAAATCAACTGCATGAGTTATCCACACACATATATAAACATATATAGTGGTTTTTGTGTGTTATAGTTGGTAGGCACGAGCGAGATGTGACTGCTATAATTTGCATAAAAACATGTTATACATGTGTCAAAACATTTGTGATTTCAGGTTGGTTAGCACGAAGGTGAGAGGTCTAATGCGTCTGTAGAAGTGAGAGGTTGAGAATTGACTTTTTCAGCATCTCTATCTCTAGGTTTACAACTGAGATCAGTGTCTTACTGGAGGGCTCCAACTGCACAGAGCACAGACGACTGCCATCTGCTATCCACAGTGGGGTGTCTCTTCAGAACCTTTGGAAAAAGGTCGAGGTGATGCTGTGAGAGCCAGAAGGGCCTCAACTGGAGCAGGAGAAGTGGGTGGGTCGCTCATTCTAATCACTTTGTTGCTCATGGTTGTGTTCCTATGGAATGCGTTGTGGAGAGCATTTGGTGCACTGATGAGTAAAGGGACACAGGCCGGAAACAACATTCAGTTGGGATCTGACAGGAGAGGGTTCTGGAAGTTTAGAGTTAAACCCTCTGGAGACTAAGGAAAGTGAACATGAAATTAGGAAGAAGGAAATCTGTATAGAATTCTGACTTATTCTTTACACATTAAATGATATGATAGAGAAATTGTGTCCTGGACTTGCACTGTGTTCTGTTTACAATCACCTTTTCTTGCTTTGCTCTTCAAAAATTATTTTTCCCGTAAGAGCTGCTCTTTTCTGCTTTTCCACTAATATGGAAGGCAGGTCTCTGGTCAGCACATCTTGGGTATTGTGTACTGCAGACTCTGTTTTCTATTGCATGTTGAACTATGATAGCCATATCCTAGTGGGCACAAAACTCTTATTGTCACTTGACACTAGAGACGACGTCCTTGTATGCATGTGAGGTAGTGTGTGAGACGTGAACTCTCTCCTCCTGCACTTTCAGTACTTGTGGCTTCCTCTCATGTTTATTCTCACTGTTAATTCCTCATGTAAAGGGTGCTTCCAGGGGTGGATGAGTCGCAGCACACAGGCCTTGGGGTCCCTGCCTGGGCTCAGTCTCCTGGAGCTCATCTCAGCCTCTGCACCAGCAAAGGCTGATGTGCTGAAGGTGCTTCCATGTGAGAGGTCCACATTCAGCTGCTCCTAGAGACGTTCCATGACTGCGACGCTAGAGTCTGTGAAGGGTCGACTGGGCTTCTTCACACACTTGCTTTCACAGCCCTGCTGACCTGGTCTCCTGGGGTTGAGCAGTCCCAGCACAGCCAGTCCTGGGGTCACTGCTGCTCTCAGAACCCACTGTTCCATCCAAAGTGTCCTGCCCCTTCTCCTCAACCCCAGGCCTGCCCCATCCTCTGTCCTTTCCTTACAACTTCCCAGTCTCATTCCTCCCAATTTTCCAAGTCTCAGTGCAAACCTGGCAGCTACCAGGTGTTTATGAAGGACCCTTGTCACATCGTTCTGGCTAAATGAACTTGGAAGTGTTTGCCTCTATCCTCTCTAAGGGTCTGGGTAACTGAAGGTTTCCCAGAGCATGTGAGCATTAAGTATCTCCGTGTAATTAAGGTCACTCAAGGCAATAGGAGAGTCTCTGTTATGTGGAATTTTTGTTCTTCCCTCCCCCAGGGTTCAGTTCAGTTCAGTCACTCAGTCATGTCTGACTCTGCAACCCCATGAATCACAGCACGCCAGGCCTACCTGTCCATCAGCAAATCCCAGAGTTCACTCAGCCTCACATCCATTGAGTCAGTGATGCCATCCAGCCATCTCATCCTCTGGCATCCCCTTCTCCTCGTGCTCCCAATCCTTCCCAGAATCAGAGTCTTTTCCAATGAGTCAACTCTTCGCATGAGGTGGCCAAAGTACTGGAGTTTCAGCTTTAGCATCATTCCTTCCAAGGAAATCCCAGGGCCGATCTCCTTCAGAATGGACTGGCTGGATCTCCTTGCAGTCCAAGGGACTCTCAAGAGTCTTCTCCAACACTACAGTTCAAAAGCATCAATTCTTCAGCGCTCAGCTTTCTTCACAGTCCAACTCTCACATCCATACATGACCACAGGAAAAACCATAGCCTTGACTAGATGGACCTTTGTTGGCAAAGTAATGTCTCTGCTTTTGAATATGCTATCTAGGTTGGCCATAACTTTTCTTCCAAGGAGTAAGTGTCTTTTAATTTCATTGCTGCAGTGACCATTGGAGTGATTTTGGAGCCCAAAAAAAGAAAGTCTAACACTGTTTCCAGTGTTTCCCCATCTAATTCCCATTAAGTGATGGGACCAGATGCCATGAGCTTCGTTTTCTGAATGTTGAGCTTTAAGCCAACTTTTTCACTCTCCTCTTTCACTTTCATCAAGAAGCTTTTTAGTTTCTCTTCACTTTCTGCCATAAGGGTGGTGTCATCTACATATCTGAGGTTATCGATATTTCTCCTGGCAATTTTGATTCCAGCTTGTGCTTCTTCCAGCCCAGTGTTTCTCATGATGTACTCTGCATAGAAGTTAAATAAGCAGGGTGACAATATACAGCCTTGACGTACTTCTTTTCCTATTTGGAACCAGTACGTTGTTCCATGTCCAGTTCTAACTGTGGCTTCCTGACCTGCATATAGGTTTCTAGAGGCAGGTCAGGTGGTCTGGTATTCCCATCTCTTTCAGAATTTTCCACAGTTTATTGTGATCCACACAGTCAAAGGCTTTGGCATAGTCAAAAAAGCAGATAGGAGATCAATATTTCTCTAGATATTTCATGACTTGCATGTCAGGGTTTTTTGAAACTCTATATGTAGTGTAAGAAGTTCATGGTAAATCATTCCGTCCTTGTGTAACTAAAATGTGTTTTTATTATAACACAGAGAATTTTTCTCTGAAAAGGCTCTTAAAATTCTATTTTTATTCCCTTATATTTCTCCTGCTTTTTTCTTTCAGCTGCCCAAAGGATGAATCTCATTGACTTTATTCTCATGGCATTCATTTTGTCCCCCAAACTCATTTATTTTATAAGGAAAGTTTGTAAATCTTAATCTCTCTCACCTAGTTTTCTCATCACTACTTCCCTCTCCTGTCTGGCAACCACTTATTTGTTCTCTGCATCTATGACTACATTACTGTTTTGTTATTTTAGTTCATTGGTTTTGGTTTTCGGTTTCCACATACAAATGACATCATACTTGTGATGTATGATGTATTTGTCACTCTGACTTATTTTACTTAGCATAATCCCCTCTAGGTCCTTCTATGTTGTCACAAATGACAAGATTTTATTTTTCTTTATGGCTAAGCGATAATCCATGGATACCACCTCTTATCCATTCACATTCTTGATACACACTTTGAAAAAATAACCATAAGTGAAATTGCTGGATCATATGGTATTTCTAATTTTGGGGGAAAACTGCATACTTGGTGTATATAACTTAAGATATAAGTCAATAATGCACCCTAATACCTAAGGTTGGTATTTTCTGTAACTGAATTATTTATAGTGACACTTGGACATCTCTCAGTTCAGTTTAGTTGCTCAGTCATGTCCGACTGTTTGCAACCCCATGGACTGCAGCATGCCAGGTTTCCCTGTCCATCACCAACTCCTAGCGCTTGCTCAAATTCATGTCCATTGAGTGGGTGATGCCATCCAGCCATTCCATCCTCTGATGTACCCTTCTCCTCCTGCCTTCAATATTTCCCAGCATCAGGTCTTTTTCAGGTGGCCAAAGTATTGGAGCTTCAGCTTCAGCATCAGTTCTTTCAATGAATATCCAGGACTGATTTCCTTTATGGTTGAATGGTTTGATGTCCTGCAGTCCAAGGGACTCTCAACAGTCTACTCCAATGCCACAATTCAAAAGCATCAATTCTTCATCACTCAGCCTTAAAAATTAGTATTTTAGCCTATTTTAAATCAATATTATAGGTGTATAGTGGTATCATATAATCTTTTTGATTATATGAATATCTGAATGTTCAAATACAAAAATTGAATATTCCTGATCATCAATGAGATTGATGTTTTCCTACTATTTTGATTATTCTGCAGATCAGCTGCCAACCCAAAGTACTTATCAAATTATGCTATTGGTCTTTTTTTGTGTTTACGCATATTTTAATTGTGTAACTTTGAGACTAACATTGGTGATTTATGTGCATTGGCATATTTTGTCATAGTATTTAGATCAATTTTTAAAAATGAATTCTTTCTTGTTTCTGTGTATGCTTAGTTGCTCAGAATTTTTCATGTCTAACTCTTTGAAACCCATGGATCATAGCCCTGCCAGGGTCCTCTGGTCTATGGGGATTCTCCAAGCAAGAATACTAGATGT